>NC_133494.1:14038787-14118020 GCF_025370935.1 Choristoneura fumiferana
GGATAAAAATATTTATATTGATAAATATATACTTAAATACATATTAAACATCCAAGACCCGAGAACAAACATTCGTATAATACAATATTTGCCCCGACCGGGGAATCGAACAAGGTTAATAATCAGTTTCTAACCACTTGGCCATCCGGTCGTCAAGGATATAATATACAGATATAGTATAAATAAAGATAAAGATAATACCTGTGTTCTATAATTGGGTAGACTCCTGGGTAAAAAATAATATTAAGTATACTTAGAGCCTGCTTCACCATCCATTGATTAAATCCATGTGACGGGTAAATGTGATGCCGTCTCCGTTTCTTTTGTTTGAATAGACGAAGATGGCATCAAAATAGAAAATATAATATTTATTCGCTGTTCCCAATCGCAGGCGACACAATTACAATAAAAACAAGTATTAAATACACACGTCACATTTATCCGTTGAACAAAATTAATCAATGTGTGGTAAAAAGTCCCTCAGTTAAATCATCAGACAGAACACTTATTGCTTCTTTTGTCAGTGAAACTAAAAATTACCAATAGTAAGCGCAAAGTTCGGGAGTGTAGGTCCGTGACTATTTCTCAGTAAAAAGTGTACGTAGGTCGTCATACGGAGCTTTAACCGGCTAAACAAAACCAAACCATAATCCATAATTAAATGCAAATTTCTGCTCTCACTGCACGCCAATGTTCAGTGTAGGGTATTTATCAAATTCATTTAGCTTGACAAGCTTTTCAAACTATCTCTAATTGACTGATCAAATCTATTTTGTATGGGCACCGTCCACCTCGGCATCAATGCTCAATACTGACAAAGTCCGACGATTTCTCCATTCATTCGTATACAACAGTATACGGTATTTGACTATTTTGCATATATTTTAAAAATTAAAAAACCACAATGCCTGTTATCGAATAGAGAAACAATTTTTAAGCTACGTTTACAAATACCAAAGTTATAATGGTTTGAAATTCAAGATTAGACGGAGAAAGACATACTGGCATGTGACGTCACAAGCGTTGAGAAAGAGACAGGTATACAGATTTGTCAAAAAATCACTATAAATCCAATTTTCAAACGATTTATTTTTTTTCTTCGCTGAACTATCTGTATAATATCTATATTTTCAAAATAATATAGGATATGGCAAATTAAGGAGTTGTCAAATACTGTATTAGGAATGAAAAGGGTGTAAATTTGAGACAGTAACAATAAAAAATGTAATAAAAAAAATGCTTCAAGCTCCCGTTTTAAAACTGCGTAGGCGACTCAGAAATGAACCGTGCGCAGAACACAACTACCGGTCGGTTTAAAAATCTCCTGCAGAGTAATAGTTGAGATTAAGTGAAGTTGCCGCGGGAGCTACTATAAAACGGTTATTACAATTTATACGCGGCTGCGCTTAGCCGATTGTGGAATTATGGATGTACAAGATGTGCAGTATCTTTAAGACCTGACGATAGTCAAGTGTGAGTATAAAAGGGCTGCTTGGACTGTGCGAGAAATATCATGCGCCGCTTATAAATCTACTGCTGTGCGGCCTCGTAATCATCATCATCATCATATCAGCTATAGGACGTCCGCTGTTAGACATAGGCCTCCCCCATAGAGCTCTAGTTGCTTCGATTGGAAGCGGCCTGCTTCCACCGTGAGCCCACTGCTTTAACTACGTTATCCGCCCATCTCGTTTCCTTTTAAAATCGTTTAATACGAGTACAGATTGACTCATTTAGATCGGTCAGTACGGAAAAGTCTGAAACTATAAGACATACGAATATCTGTTCTTCGGAACCATGTCATCGATTTTAGTAACAAGAAAAACTGCATTCATACACATTTAAAAAAAAAAACACTTTTACTCAGTTCGGGAATCAAACCCGGTCGTTTTGTAAAATAAAACATAAATTCAAAATTCAAATTCAAATGATTTATTCAGTAAATAGGCCGCAATGGGCACTTTTACACGTCATTTTTTAAAACTACCAGCGCTTTCGGAAAGACCATCATTGCCAAGAAGAATGCGCCGCAAGAAACTTGGCAGAAAGTAATTTTTCATAATAATATAATTACAAATAAATACTTAAAAACTATTATACAATTAAAAAAAAAAAATACAAAAATAATAATAATAAAAATACAGGGATGTATGGGGTCCCTTAGTTACAATACTAAACACTAACTATATCTAAACTATATCTACGTTCGAGTGGAAGTGTAGAATGCTTCCACCGTCATAAATTTTAAAATAATAATAACAATAATTTAGTTCTGAAAATCATTTCATCAAGTAACCATTAAGCTTTTGGATTTCAGTATGGCAAGTCTGAAACTCTGAGACATACAAATTAGCTCTTCGGAACCATGTCATCGATTTTAGTAACAAGAAAAACGGTATCCATACATTTTACTCAGTTCGATAAGCTCGGTGGTTTTGTCTTATACATTATTTCTATTTGGATATCGGTAGTGTCGGTGTCATAAGCAATAAATATTACTATGAATCACGGTATCTAGAATGAATAAAATGCATTGTATTTCATATTCTTTAATATGATTTTATTTTTCAAAACGTCCGGGTTCGATTCCCGAGCTGAATACAAGTTTTTTTAAAACGTATGAATGCGGTTTTACTTGTTACTAAAATCGATGACATGGTTCCTAAGAACAGATCTTCGTATGTCTTATAGTTTCTGACTTTCCTATACTGATCGATCTAAATGTGCCACCCTGTATACCACCAGCTGCCGGATTTTTTTATTCTTAAAATAAGCATCGTAGGCCGGCAGTGACTCTCCTTGATTATGACAGGGTTCCATGGTGGCTTAGGAATCAAATTGGTTGACCGTACATATTTGTGTTTTTAACCCTCGACGCAAAAAGAGGGGTGTTATAAGTGTGGCCGCTATGTGTGTCTGTCTGTGGTACCGTAGCTCTTAAACGGGTGGACCTTTGAAGTGAACTTTAACGTAAAATTTTTGTTGGTTAAGTTATATGTTTAGTGAGGTACAGATGGATATGCCGAAATTACAAGTTTTTTTTTATATTGACTACGAATCCCTAAAATGCATGATTCAAGCAACAGCTAGTGTTTTTTTATTACTCGCGGAACCCGTCCGGGAGTCTTTACACTACCTAGGCTTTTTAAATAAACCACGGTACAAAGCCTAGGAGCTACGTTTACTATTTTTATGCCTAGATCCTTTATTAGAGGGCTGACTTATAGGCTTGTTGGTTGGCCTGGGGCGGGGGTAAGTAGGATGATCTAGGGTAATCGGAGCTGTCGACGGTTGCCGCTAGTGACGCGATGGTGCGCGCGCGCAGGATGTAATAGGCTGTTACGCGGCTGCTGCGCGGAGGCACCTGGTAACTGTGCTAGACAACGTCGGTACAGAAAAGAAAAGGACATGTCAGTGCTTTTTATAACAAGCCTTTATTTAACTTGTAATTTTGTTTAGAAAATATTTTTACTTATTATTATTGATCGGCTTCAGATATTCATTTTTTTTTATTCGACTGGATGGCAAACGAGCAAGTGGGTCTCCTGATGGTAAGAGATTACTACCACCCATAGACACCTGAACACCAAGGGGATTGCAGTGCGTTGCCAACCTAGAGGCCTAAGATGGGATACCTCAAGTGCCAGTAATTTCACCGGCTGTCTTACTCTCCACGCCGAAACACAACAGTGCAAGCACTGCTATTTCACGGCAGGATTAGCGAGCAAGATGGTGGTAGCAATCCGGGCGGACCTTACACAAGGTCCTACCACCTGCAAAAATAAAATAAACGCTGATTCGATTTTGATTAAATTTTTCGGGATCTCTATTCATCGGACTTCAATTTTATTGTCGAAGTAAACAAAGCACACATTAAAAAAACCCACAAAACAGAAGATTCTGTTTTTAGGGCGGACATTGACAATCGGAATTCAGTTTCGGAATTTCGATTCGGGATCCCGTAAATACATCACACACATACGTTTATTTCAATTCCGAACGCACAGGAATGCGGAATTCTGAATCAGAGAAAAGTTCGAACGGAAAACTACTGTCTGTATGTGGTAGGTCCATAGATTTGTATGGATTTACTGCGTTCGATATCCCGAATCGATATTTCGAATCGAAATTCCGAAATTTAGATGTAGGTTAGACTTTGATAACTGACAAAGATAACGATCAGGAATCCTGATGATATCACACATAGAATCAAAACTCGTGGACTGTGTAAAGTTATCAGTAAAACTGATCAATAGCTGTGCCTTGAACTAACAATTTCAAGATTACCGTTTAAAAACTACTTTGTAACCTTTATGCTAAAATATTAACAGCTTTAAAGATTTTAATTTCTTTCAATCTTTGTCCGACATGTTAAAGTACATAGGGTGTCTTAATGTCCAAAAATATTTGAAACGCGTTTATACATGTTAAGGCTTTAGTCCAAATCGACCACCTATATCTTTCTCATAGATATAGCTAGCTGAACATAACTAACGCAACTAAAACCTGTTCAACTTGGATTAATATAATTTAAATCCGTTCTTAAACATATTGCACTAAACCACATACCCGTTCCTACATTCCGTCAGTAACAGTCAAGGTTCCGGTAGCGGACCGTAATAGGTGGGTACCTAAGGGCGTATCCATTGCGAAACGCAAGAATTCGCAGAGTGGGGACATTGTGAACGCAACTTTACTAAACACAGCAATTGGTTCGATAACTGACAGCTTGAAATATGGGAATGAATATGGAACTACCGCTGCAAAGTTACCGGTGCGGCCACTAGCGGCGCCACTGTCAACGCGGAATCAATAAATAAAAAAAACGCTGCGTTAAACGCAATGCGTTTGACACACATCAATTTGCATCAGATAATTTAATTGCCAAACATTGTCTTACGCGGTGAGCGCAGCGGCAACCGCATGTTTGGTAATTAGATTGCGTGGATTGTGATTGGTTAGATAAGATGTGCGTCAAACGCATTGCGTTTAACGCATTGTTTATCTCATGAAATAACCGAGCGCTTAATTCTTCTAAATTGAAACTTGATAAGCTAACCGATTGGAACGTACGAGTAGTTTTAGTTCCAATTTTGGCCACTTGTAAGATTTAATTTGTGTCTCCACAGTCAGGTGAGTTAGAACTGGGCTTAATGCATTTTAGACGTTAATTCTTGGTAATGTGTCGTTTAGGTTATTTAATAGTTAATTTTGTGGTAACGACGTTTTAAACTACCTGTTCATTGAAATAGCTACTTATGTAGCAATGTAGAATACAATACAGTGCTTCTTATTAAACAACACATAATGGTACAGTCACCAGCACCAATATCTGACACAACAAGCGTGCATAAATATCTGATACGATTCTACTTCTAGGGCCGGAAGGAAGTGTCAGATATATCTGAATGCTTCTCTTTGGCAGATATTAATGCTGGTGACTGTACCTATGCACCTGCTGCCTACCCAGAAGCCTACACAGAACAAATATATGAGAGGAGCAATAGGCGGCCCTATCGCTTAGAGTGATCTTTTCCAAGCAACATTCACAATAGACAGAAGTGAGAAGTAGGTACAGTAACCAGCATTAATATCTGCCACAGCGGAGCGTGCAAAAATATCTGACACGTCCTTGCGGCCCTAGAAATAGAGTCGTATTAGATATTTATGCACGCTTGTTGTGTCAGATATTGATGCTGGTGACTGTATGTGCATTTCAATATTTTCGAGTGATTATGTTTAAATGTTTTAATATTTAAACGGTAGGTACATGTTTGCAAAATTTGGTTCCCTAATGGCTTATTAAGCAGAATAATAAGTGCAATCGGAAATGATAACAAAAATTGCTAGCAAAGAAACACTAAAAATAGACCAGCAGCCAGCTAACATTCCTCAAAAACATAGAACTTCCTTTCTTTTTCAAATGATACAGACAGTGATACAGCAGTGATATGTCAATCAAAGTGATACGAACAGTGATAACCATTCAATAGCCTGTCGAAGTAAGCGGTAACCGCTGACATAATTACATTATCTCTCGTGTAATGTATAACTACTGTTAAGAGGAAGGTATCTTGTTATTAATAAATTAATTAATATATTAATGACAAGATTTTAAGCTCGATCTCTCCTCGACAAGGAGACACGGATTGGTCATACCTCGGTTGTTAAGACGTGAATTATGATCCGTGTACCTTATTATAAAATGTATAACTTGCAAAATCAACATAGCTGTGATAGTTTTATCTAGACTAAAAATTTTAAAATGGATCACTAAATCGAGTGGTCATGGTGGCAAATCTGCGACATTTTCGAAAGATCTATCGAACGAAATGCTTTAATTACTGGATAAACGAGAAAAAAATATCCAAATTTTCGTTTACGCCGACATAATTAGTTTTTAGGGTGCCAACGGAACCCTATTGCTGAGACTCCGCTGTCTGTCTGTCTATCTGTCTGTCCGTCGTCTGTCCGTCCGTCTGTCACTGGGCTCTATCTCTTATCCCGCAATAGTTGGACATTTGAATTATTATGTATTACTGTGACCGCTATAATAACAAATACTAAAAACAAAATAAAAAAATATTTAAGGGGAACTCCCATACAACAAATTTGTTTTTTTTTGCTAATGACTAATGTTGTATAGATATGGCACAGAACCATTTGTGCGCGAGTCCGAGTCGCATTTGGCCGGTTTTATATATTAATTTCTATCACACTTCAAAATTTATTCGAAGAAGCTATGTTTTTTTATATTTGTAGCGTGGCAAGCGACGTCAATAATAGAAGCCTAATTATTAGGCTCTAGGATAGCGTATACATATTGATTATATGTACTATTTAATTTGTATAAAAAAGGAAAAATCAAAAATACTCCATTATTTTAAAAAAGCTGTTCTGTTATCATTCAGTTTGACAAGTACAGTTACATGCATTAATATCTGCCGCAGCGGAGCGTGCAAAAAATCTGACACTTCCTATCGGCTCTAGAAATAGAGTTGTATTAAATATTTATGCACGCTTTGCTGTGTCAGATTTTGGTGCTAGTGACTGACGACCTATAAGTATGTTTTAACTAGCTTTTTCCCGTGGCTTCGCCCGCGTGGAATTCGGTTATCGCGCGCTGTTCCCTCAGGAACTGCAGGGCTACTACGAAACACGAAACTCGAAGTTCGTATCGTAGCGTCCCTCTCGCTCTCGAATTAAATAGTATGTGTCGGAGGGACCGCACGACACGAACTTCAAACTTCGAGTATCGTAGTAGCCTTGGTGTGCCTTTTTTCGGGATAAAAAGTAGCCTATGTCACTCTCTGGCCCATAAACTGTCTCTATGCCAAAAATCACGTTGATCTGTCGCTCCGTTTTGACCTGAAAGACAGACAAACATACAAACACAGACTTTCGCATTTATAATATTAGTATGGATTATTTGCTCTTGTTAAAGGCCAAAGGACTAATAATGTTTTAATGTTTATTTGGGTACAATTTAACTTAGATCTAATAAACTTATACCCAACATTAACCAATAAAGATGCCACCGTTAGAAAATACATAAAAATTAAAGAGGGTTGGTGTAGCCACATACTGTACGAGTATTATTACTTGTCATCAAGTAAAATTTGTCAATCCAGTGAGAATCAACTTGTTATGGCGCCACGCCATCGGTACCAAGTATCACAAAACTACCACGACCTTATAGTTAACCCGACTGCCAGTTAACTGGCTGATATAACCACAGCGTTATTACGACTGTAGCGATTACGTTCGGAATGTCAGGCATGTATGTAGTTAACTATACCCTAACTAGTAACTACCTAACTGTGTAACTGTGTCATGGTGGCCATGTAGAAACCACTTTTAGTTTCGTTTTGTGGTTTTCATTTCGTTATTTAACTTTGGTTTAATCACGAACAATTTTTCTTGCCATGAACAAAAATTCAATATAAAAATATTTTATAATGTCACTTATTTTTATTTATATTGTAAATGCGAAACACAAGCAATGCACTGGTTTAGACTAAACTTGGAGATATAGGTAATGTTTAAACATTATCGATCATTTTAGTGTCAGGGTATTTTGATGGGCAAAATATCGATAGATGGCGTTAGTGAGGTCTGTTTGACGTTTCAGGTTATGCTTGTGATTGGCTCATAATTTGGTTCTTTAACCAATCACGAACGTGCCGCAAATGTCAAAGTTGTCAAACGGACCTTACTATTCTAGCGCCATCAGCCTATCATAGAAACCCTCATTAAAGTTTCATCATCATCATCATCATCATCAGCCGGAAGACGTCCACTGCTGGACAAAGGCCTCCCCCTTAGAACGCCACAATGTACGACAACTCGCCACTTGCATCCACTAGTTTAATTTCCAAGCTGTTTTTGAAATTTCTTCCTAAATTAAGACTTTTTTATACTAACCTTGCCAAGAGATCCTAATTTTTTATCGACCTAAGAAAAAGGAGGACATAGTATCCTACTAATATTGTAAATGCGAAAGTTTGTGTGTGTGTGTGTGTGTGTGTGTATGTTTGTTACACCTTCACGCTATGTACATAGCTGGACGTCTGGAATACCACATATGATACTTTTTGTCTTTGATTCCCACGGGATAGGGATAAAATCTTGAAATTTCAACCGCTGGGTTTAGAGTCAAGAAATTTTGTAACAGTTGTTCTTAACACAACCTCAATGAAGATCACGATATAAATTTTGGGATTTCTTAGGGGAATTTTATGAAATCACGTAATTTCAATTGCAATTACCAGATCGAATAGTTTACGCGTGGGAAGCCGTGGGTAAACTCTAGTTGTTAATAAATAAATAATGGCCCCCTCTCCCCTAAATGTACGAACGTACTAACGTACCCCGCTAAAGCTAGAATAAATTCCAATACAACATTGAAACTACTTTCCTAAGAGAATCAGTCCCATATGCGCCCGCGCAGCTTGTAATCTGAGATGACTTAAACCAATTATACTATCCTCCATTACCATGCATGTCAGAAAATTTACGACTAGAAATTTTCACATTCTACTACCACGTAAACACGCCTAATGGCCGACACGATCGATACATAGCTAATCGATTATAATCGACTCCGGGATTTTGCATACGATTAATAAAACATACGATTATTGGAGCGATTTTCCGGTTTTTGACATATCGATGCTGGGGGACCGTTAGTCGTTGTGATGGAATATGTCATCGGTTGGGCCGCGGGCTGCAATTATAGAGCCCTGGTTTGATGCGGGCCTTTGATTTACAGCCCCTGATCAGGCCCCTCGGGTGAGTTTAACATAAACTTTGAGGTAAGCAGAGCAGTCGGTAAACACAGTGTTTCTGGTATAAGAATGTGTAATGTGCATAATTATTGCGCGTTTGTTATAGCTTTATTTCTCGGAGATTTAAATGTCAAAATGTTTATAGATCATTATTAATTTAATCTCGGCTAGTTTTAGACATAGTTCTATGAATATGCCAGTTGAAGTGGCAATGGGCGGGCCACATCGCATTAAAGAAGACAACCTTTGGGGAAAAAAGTCTTCGGGTGGCGACCACAAACGGGAAAATGTAGGGTTCGTAGGCCTCCCACTGGGTGGACTGACGATATCGTGTTGCGGGCAATCAGACGATGCAAGTGGTGAAAGTTGTCGTTCGCTTTGTTCAAGAGTCTTGGCTGATGATGATGATGATTATTAGGTAAATATACTAGTCCAAATTTGAAGATGCCAAGTTACAAATGACCACAATTTTGTTTTTCAATGTCTAAAATTAACATCAAATGAAACACCTAAACCTCGGTCTAATTGGGGGAAGAAAAGAAAGACGTAACATATTAATTACATCTTGTGGAAGACCACAAACATTGCTATTTTTACCTGACCTTTTTTGTCTCAAAGATTAAATGGTAAGTCTCAGATGTTTTCTGTAAAAACGTGTCATAGTGGATCACTATTCAGTCTTTTCGATAACATCGTAGAATGGGTCAATTTTGAAATCCGCTGGCAATTTCAATTTCAAAATTAAGTTTGAAGATCAACCCATTTGTATTCGCTTTTTAGGCAACATTTTTTTTTATTCGACTGGATGGCAAACGAGCAAGTGGGTAAATTCGATTCTTCATCGATCTTCTTTTCGTTTAGATATGTGTGACAAAACCTGATCTCGTATGGACAAATCAATTTTATAAAAAAATCATACTATCATCATTTTAAGGTTCCGTACCTCTTGTAGACGTACTAATTTGTATAAAACCGTTGTTTTTTTAAGGCTTTGCTTGTGCAAGGTCCGCCCGGATTGCTACCACCATCTTGCTCGCTAATCCTGCCGTGAAGCAGCAGTGCTTGCACTGTTGTGTTTCGGCGTGGAGAGTAAGACAGCCGGTGAAATTACTGGCACTTGAGGTATCCCATCTTAGGCCTCTAGGTTGGCAACGCATCTGCAATCCCCCTGGTGTTGCAGGTGTCTATGGGCGGTGGTGATCTCTTACCATCAGGAGACCCACTTGCTCGTTTGCCATCCAGTTGAATAAAAAAAAAATTATAGTCAACCTTTTTTACAGTACTAAAGCTGTCCCAGACTGCAAAAATACGTAGCCATCTGCATCTGCGCTCACCATCAGATAATAAAGCTGTGAATCAAGTGAATTTAAAATAATAAACAAAACCAGCAGTAAAATAGTGTGGGGATTGATTAGTGTCTAAAGCCGAGTTTAGACTTGCAAGAAAAATCGTGCAAGTTACGTTACATTGCGGCGCTCGATTGACCACTACAAACTCGTTGGCTTTACGGCCTCGCAATGTAATGCATCTTGCACGATTTTTCTTGCAAGTCTAAACTCGGCTTAACTCCAGAAAGTTGTGAAGTTACGAGTGCTGAGTAATAATGTCTCCGTAGCAATTAAATGGTTATAAAATATCAGGACACTTAAGACCTTACCTCATAAATTACTCCACACATAGCTTCCTACGTATTTACTTCAAGTGTAATCTATAATAACTTACGGAACGTCACACACATCAAATGAAATTATATATCGCGCCCTACCGGGTGCGTGAGCGCCGCTAGAGTTGCTCTATCGGTCGATTATTTTAATATGTTTTCAATACTTTTTAAATATTTTAGAAGTACACGTTTTTTCGCAGTATAGGTATCTGTATAGTAATTGTAATGATGGAATTGTCTTAAAAAATATATACTTAGCTCTATAACGTATAACTGATGTAAGATCATAATGCAAGTACAGTCAAGAAAAAAAAACAAGTACAAAGCATTTTTTGACAGCTAAATTTAACTAGTTCACGTTCGACTCCTACAAACTTTTTTGACATGGAATTAAATTTTAATATTGACATCTATGGCATTTCACACTTGTGTGCCGCAAAAATAATTGTACAATTACATTGTACCTATTGTATTGTAAAACACATTATTATTGAACATAAAACATATGAAAACATTATACCAAGACAAACAAAATATCCAACCACAAACATAATATCACTGCAAACCTGTTTCTCAATTTCCAATAAGAAAAGAATAATCTGAATATTCTGGCGCTCTGAGTCTCTTCAAAGATCTATCAAAGAGACTCAGAGATACCACAGGAGACCGAAGAGCTGGCAGTTTCCTCGCTCAACGCATCAGTCTTGCGATCCAGCGGGGAAATGCTGCCAGCATCTTTGGTACCATGCCGCAGGGTCCATTTTTAGATTTATTATAGTTTTAGTTTATTTAATTTTATTGTACCTAATATACCTTTTTTATAGTTGGACCTGTATTGTTCTGGAAATAAAGTCCGCCATTATAGCGTTAAGTCAGTTAAAAAAAAAAATAAGTTTGCAAATACACATTATCTGAATTTCTGTGCAATGTCATTATTTCAGTGTAATTAAATTGCTAAAAAAATACATGGTTTTCGTCTTATTTAACATGCTTCACGCAATTATTTCATGTTAAAGTAAAAATCAAAAAAAGGGTATTTTAAAGGATAAAAATAATAGAAAGTCCGTCTTCTTTTTTGTCAGTTTTATTTGATAAATTTAAATAAAAGCTAATAGTTGTAGACAGTCAAGGAAAAATGCCATGATGTTCCATAAAATCGATAACATTTATACCAATTGATAGCCAACATCGTCACATCTCCAGTATCGATACATTGATTCGATACAGACTCGATTACCGGTCCGAGTGATTTATTCGATAATGAAGGTCCCCGATCCCCTTACTAGTACAGAAGTCATGTGGAGGTAATTATGGTGGACTGAATGCATGGGATACGTGTGGTAATTATATCGCAGCGATGTTTTGCATTAGCAAGTAAATTATGGCATAGAGACAGGCTAGGAGCGAAAATTATAAAACAACACAGAGGGGCTACTACGAAACTCGAAAATCGAAGTTCGTATCGCACTGTTTGCGCTTCCTCATGAGGCCCATCGTTAGCACCCACGTCTCAGATCCGTATGTCATCACTGGCAACACACACTGGTCAAAGACTTTTGACTTCAAACACTGCGGTAATTTGGATGAAAAGACACTGCGAAGCTTCCCGAACGCTGCCCAGCCGAGTCGGATTCGACGAGTGATCTCTTTCTCGCAGTTGGACCTACCTAACTGGACCGTTTGTCCTAGGTATACATAGTCGTCAACAACTTCGAGCGCAGAGCCTCCGACTATTACGGGAGTTGGCACAACATGGACATTAGACATGACTTTCGTCTTGTCCATGTTCATTCTCAGGCCAACTCGGTCGGAAACTCTGCTGAGGAAGCGAGCATAGCACTGAGGTCCTTCATGGTCTGAGCCATCAGCTCCACGCACTTGCGAGAGGTTAATTTATTATATGAGCATCAGATTTTTCTTGTCGAGCGGAGCCGTATTTTTGATAAAATTTGATGTATAGATGTCAGTGGCAAGGCTTCAAGGTCTAAGGCTTGTCCACCTCCTTGCACACGGCATTACGGCGCAACCAAGACCTGCTAACGTTCGTGGACACGAACCGACCGATCGGTGATCAATTATGGGTCTCAAAGTCTACAGACCTTTTTTTTATTGTGCTACTTCAGCAGCTGACTGTTAGATTTAATTGACACAGCTCCAAGTCCAGTGGTAAAACCCGGTTTCGCAAACAAATATGACTAAAAATAAAGAAAGTCCGAGACATTATTCTAACAGTCCATCAAACAAAGCTTCTTCAACAAAACACGGAAGCTATTTAAGGCCCCCAGACACGCATTCGAACTACTTTCGCGAGGCAACCGTGCGAAGCGGCCTTTAGTAATCTACGTAACTGGATTATTGGAAACATATTGAACAATGATAAAACGGTGGTAGATCCACGACTCGGTGGAGAGGCTTGTAGAGACGCTGGATGGGGTAAGGGGCGGAGATATTCGAGGTGGCTAAGCGTAGTTGAGAGAGCCAAGTTGTTTTCATACTCATACTCCTTTATTGGTAGTATTATTATTACACGTCACATACACACATACACACACACACACGCACACACATCACGCCTGTATTCCCAATTGGGGTAGGTACAGCACACCAAACGTTACCGCCTCGGAGCCACTTTTAGCAAATTTAAGTTTGACAAAAACGGTACAATACTATACATTAACCTAAGTTATACCTTAACCTATATCATTTGTCGCCTCTTACGACATCCACGGAAGAAATGGAGAGGTGTAATTCTAACCCGATACCACACGGGGATTACATGTCCTTTAGTTAATTGTTCTTTATATAATCTAAGTTAGGTAATAATTATTCTTCTTTTTTTAGCTGTTTTTGGAAAATTTTGGTGTTTTCCTTCTTCACATTCTTTCATTTTCCTCTAAGATTATATAAGAAACGTTTATTGTTTAAAACCATGTACAATTTTGTTAACATTTATGCCTCGAGAAGTTTAAACAATTTGGCCTGTTCAGACGTACAATTCGTTATTTATATATTAATTTAACAGTTAATTTATTATTTTTTACAAAAGTAGGTATTTATTTTGGCTATAAAAACAATCGCACACAAAAATTTGTTTAAGTTTATTTTTAACCTCTGACGCAATTTTTGTCTGTCTGTCTATTTGTATGTCTGTATGTAGCATCATAGCTCTCAAACGAACGGACCGGTTTCGATGCGGTTTTTTCCTTGAAGGTGAGTTTCTATTTAATTTAAATATTTTAAAAAGTTGCGTTTTAAGGTGCTTGATAATGCGGCTTCTAGTAACTCTATATCAAAGCAATACGATATGATTTCCAATAGCTCGTGAGACGTGACTGTCGTGGAAAAGAAACCTCTTTTGTAATGAGAGATTATGACTGTTTTTTTTTCGCCGAAAACACAATCGGTTGCGAAATTCGCGACGAATCCGCTATTGCCAATATCAAGTTGATGCAACAGTTAAACGTTTTGTTGTATTTAGGGGCTGTTTCACCATCCATTGATTAATGTTAACTGACGGTTAAACGTGGTCTCTATTTGTTTTGTTCGAATAGTCGGAGACGGCATCACATTTTAACCGTCAGTTAACACTTATCAATGGATGGTGAAACAGCCCCTTAGTCTAGGATTGTAAGTTAGCAATGCAGGCGCCATTTTGTGTATTCTTTTTTTGAAAACGTAGTCTATTAAATTGTTAGAATTTGTAGCAGTGTGCCGAGGACGACGCAATGGCGCTCAGAGGGTGACACTATTTACCGGCACGGATAATACCGACATGGAAATACCGACCCGATATTTTGTGTACACGCCCGTACAAACTGGTGTCAAAAAACAAACAAATGTTTATTAACGGTTTTAAAAGAAATTAAAAATCTATTACGAATAATTATTGGAGTAGACACATTAACTTATATTTAAGAACAGTTCTATCAGACCACATTTTTAATTTACATTAAATTTTTATGGAATAATCGAGAAAAACTAACAAAAATGCAAAGTTGCCAGCTCAGCAGGTATAAACGCTCTTAACTGTGTACATTTATCTATATAGGGTGGAAAGTTGAGATGGGGCAGCAAGAGCAGCTACTTTGCTGCTACGCGCTTGCTGCTAATCGAAAATTCTCTTAGGAGACCTTTACTAACTTTTTGATTCATGACAATCGACATTCACAGATTTTTCATAAAATGTACAGGCAGCGAGAAAATCGACAGATTTGTTTTTTTTTTTAAATGCCAATCGGTCCCATTTCTATCAAGGATTTAAACACTGTTTGAGACCAACTAAGGTTAAAGTACTAGAACACCCACAAATCAAAGAAAACTTTTTCCATACAGTCCGTAGGGTACTAATTTGCAAAGTGAAATTTTCGCATGTTGTTTTTTTACGAATATGAATCCTTTATGCTTAAAGAAAATTAAACAGTATGTAGACAACTAAAAATTGAACATTTTAACTAAAGTTAGTGTCTTAACTCAGTATTGCTGCCCCATCTCAACTTTCCAACCTGTATAAATATGCTTATCCGTTGCCTAGTATCCATAGTACGAGCTTTGCTTAGTTTGGGACTAGGTCAATTGGTGTCAAGTGTCCCATGATATTATTAATTTACTTATTTAAATTGAAGCTTCTTTTTGAGATACCGCCTTTTAGCTTAGGAGGGCACAAGAGTCATGTGGCCCCACAAGCAATATAAAGACAAACGTCCTATGTCAAACATACCCGCATCTTAGAAAAGTTGAAATGAAAACCTCAGATACTTATTGCCATTTCAAAATGCATGAATATCTTAAAGAGACTAAGCTAAAAACCATTTCCATACGTAAACTTTCGATTTAATAACAAAAAGTTGGAAAAAGTAAAGTTCAATATCACAAAAACGGCTAAACCGATTTTGAAGGACCATCGCTAGAAAACCTGATTTCAAATAAAAAACCGCATTCAAATTGCTCCACCCATTTAAGAGCTACGGTGCCACAGACAGACATACAGACACACATAGCGGTCAAACTTATAACACCCCTCTTTTTGTGTCGGGGATTAAAAAAACACGTAAAATTGTTTCGTTCGTTTAGAAGCTATGATGCCGTAGACTGACCAATACATAGCGGTCAAACCATTAACACTTTAGCTTGTTTGGATATAAGCGGGATGCTTACAAGATCAAATCGTCGCTGGAAAGCAAAAATGCTGTAACCCGGCTCATCCACCAAAATCGTTTTTTTTTAATGTTCTAGTACAAAAAAAAAATCTGCGTCAATTGTTCCATATCTCACGTTTCTACGATAAAAAAAACAGTTAAAGCATAAGTGATTTGTCATATTTAGATTATTATCGAGCATTAAAACGCTGTAACCCTCCCAAAATCAGGTGTTTTTCGTAAATATTAGACTTACAGCAAACTGAGGGAGCTTAGTTTTTGTTATAAAAATCATATATACAGCATTTATGCTTTCCTAAAATGTTGAAATACGTACTTTACATCATTTCTTTGGGCGCATAATTTAAGGAGCACAGCAAGTTACAGCACTTAAAAAGGTAACTTGTCCACTATTTCATAGTACTTATGACGTTTTAAAGGGAGCGTTATTGTGACAAAAATATAAGCGATCGCTTTTGTTATATCAAACTGACATTTACGTCAGACTGTGTTTGTTAGAATAGCGGCTAAATGTCATTGACATTTACAACACTTGTAATAGTCAGCGAATGTGTCAACGTCGTCAGTGAATGTGTCAATTTGTCACGATTTGTCAGCGGCCGGCACAATGGCGATCGGCCGATTGCGCCGGAGTCTTATTTATGAATCTTTTGATGCGATTGATCTCGTATCGGTGATTTGTTGGGGTTTTTATCGATTATTCTTTTATTTGTTCGGTTGTTTTATACTTACAATAGTTGCAAAATAATTTTCCGTAAATTGTAGATAAAATATAGTCATAAAAAGTCAAACAATTTTATTTTGCAATATTGTAACAACGATGTACTGGGACCCTAGTGAAAAAGGGGTTAAGTCTGCAGAATTTACACAGCTATTTTCTATTTTATGTGTAAAGGGGTTTAAGTCGAAATCAGCTGTTCAACTTCTGCAGAATGAACCCCTTTTTCACTGGGGCCCCAATTAACCTCTCGTATGCGTGAAATAATAAAAGTACTGCATTCTAGTCTCATCGATTTAAATAAAAATACAAAAATATAGCCTTAAATTTGACACAGTTCCGCGTCTTAGCATACCAGGGGTCAATGTATCCTTTTCCATAATGTTCAATTGTCCCAAAGTAATTTATTTCTGAAACATTAACGTAATTGTAACATGTCATATCTGTAACATCTGAATAACTGCTCTATTACATATAGTAGATTAGGTAATCACTATATGAAATATCAAGAAAATATTTTTAAATTTGCAGTACAGTTTAATACGTCTTACAGCAAACTTTGTAAAGACCAATTAACTTAGTGCTAATAAAATTACGATGATAAGAAATTAAAAAAAAAAAACAAGTGAAGTGCAAGCCAACTAAATGAAATCCGCCCTTAAAAAAAAATTGACTGTCATTTTCTTTCGTACTTAACTAAAGAAAAGTAAAACTTTAGGTTACGGCATTATAAAGTTACTGGTGCCACGGCAAACAAGGGTCCAGAGATTGTTCAACGCGGCAATAATATATAATCAGTTAATGTGTACGTCTCTAATAACGGATACATGCGGCTAGGGCTGCTGGTAGCCGGAGGAGACAGGGGATTAATATCCTACTAATATTATAATTGTGACTTTGTATGTGAGTAAGTACAGTCAAGGAAATGAAATCACTACCCAGGGTGGAACCTTTGTGCTACTAATGTCATTATTGACATTACATACATCTGCTAAAAAAATCATGACAAATGATTATGAAAAGGTTCTACCCTGGGACGAAAATTAATTTCCTTGACTGTACATGTGTGTGTGTGTGTGTGTGTGTGTTTTCATTGTAAAATTTTAATATTTCAACTGCGCACCGATAAAAAAATTTTTTAGAGTGTCTCCCATAGACGTAAAGTAGGGGTGTTTTTTTTTCATACAACCTTATAGTGTGTATATATAGGTAAACTATGCCGACAAAATGGTATAATTAATAGGTAATTTTTTTACGGTACCTCCCATAGACGTAAAGTGGGGGTGATTTTTTTTCTCATCTAACCCTATAGTGTGGGGTATCGTTGGATAGGTCTTTTAAAACCATTAGGGGGTTACAAAACGATTTTTCGATTCAGTGATCTATTTGCAAAATATTAAACTTCAAAGTGCAAATTTTCATTAAAATGGAGCGTCCCCCCACTCTAAAATCTAAACAGGTGGGTGGAAAATTTGAAAAAAAATCAGGATGGTAGTAAGTATATCAAACTTACAAGGAAAACTATAACAGTTAAGTTTTCTTAAGAATTATTAGTAGGTTAAGAGTAAATAGCAGCCTAAGGTATGTATAAAATATACCTAAACTTGGAATATTTCGTATAAAATACGAAATCCTTAGAAAAATATTACTTTATTTTTTCTTAATGGCTACAGAACCCTATTTCGGGCGTGTCCGACACGCTCTTGGCTGGTTTTTAGAGTCAAGTTGCACTAACAACCAACACTAAACCAAACGGAAGAACAGCTTTTACTTTATAATGACATTTTAATATTTGTTTAACTTCCGCAAAAAAACTATTCCATTCACCCCAACCGCCCCTTACCACTTGACACAGTTCCAGCATAATTGTAGCAATTACCTGCACCACGACGATTTCTGACATCGACACGTCGAAACATATCTTGCGCAACTGATTGAGCCATTCATATATCATACATTTCAAACTAGAGTCGTACTTTAAATACTAATCACCACCATTTTAAACATTTCTAACAAAACGTCAAGAGTTAAAGTTGTATGCCTGTTTATTTGAGTTACGGCCTTTTGACATTACAATTGAGTTGTAATCAGTACCATTTATGCCATGTCCACTCTGTATCGCTAACACCTTAGGCAGTTGGTGATACGTACAAATGTTGGTAAATAGGTTTAATTTAAAGTGATATGTTTGACTTTGAATGATTTAAGGCTTTTATAGAAATAGGTCAGCTTTCGTATGTCGGAATAAATAGTACATTACTGCAGAGGCCGAGATGAATGATAGATGGCCGAGTGAAACGACCCCTATTCGCGGCCGAGGCTTGTATAATGCTTTTCTCAAATAAATCCAAGGAAATAAATACCATGTCACTTCATGATGAAATCATATCGGAAACAATAATACTTGTTTGAATAAAAATATAAAATATAACGTATAAGTATTTGTTTTTTTTTCTATTCCCGCCAAAATACTCTTTTTCAGCTATTTTTTTTATAAGCTGTTCGGGTTAATGTTTTTTCACCGTTTTTTTTTGGTGAATGGTGTATAAAAAAGGTACTAATAATTTACTAAGTAGCTGTACAAAAACAGACATCCAAAAACAATATTTATTTGAAACATTGCTATTTTGAGACTAAGCTCTTGAAGAAGATTATGAATTTAAAATAATAAATATCGGATTGAGACGCCAAAACGCTCAAGTTTCTAGCTTATAATCGCGAGTTGATCCGTTTAATTTTGTATTAAAATATATTTAGTTAGTTTGCTGAGTTGTTTTTTCGTTATTACCGTTTCGATAAGTACCTTTTATTAAAATAGATGATGCTCAAGGTTAAATTTTTATGAAAACTAAAGACAATACCGACGCTTAACCTAATGTGATCAAAATTCTTGCGGTTTGTCCTTTCAAATGATGATTTACCTATATTGCTTACACTGGCATTGACGATCAAATTATATACATCTCTGAGTGCCATATTTAAATATAAAAAATGATCACTAGAAATGAGTTACTTTGACTTGAAATATTGGCAGACAAACAACACAATGAACATTGCAAGTTAAATAAAGCATGTAAAATGCATTTTCGCAAATCGCTTTTTTTTTAAAACAGTATTTCACAAGAAAAACCTTGATAGAAACACCTCAACTGTCTACTAAACTTCAATGAACCTTAATCTGTGAATAAGTAGAAGGTAGCGGTTAATTATTTCCGACAAAAACCACCGCCTGATTGCTTTCACAAGATGCCACAATGGAGCATGAAATGAGGTACCACCGCGTTACGCATTGACCGGTGCTGGTACTCCTTGCACTCGATCGCGCTTCGCGTGAAATTGAGGCGAGTTCATGTCCCTCCCGGGACACAACCGCGCAACTAATTCTTAAAAAAAGTAGTATAAAGTTTCGGAAACACTGTTGTGATCCAGGTTATGTCTGTACTTATCATCATCATCATCCCAGCCTATATACGTCCCACTGCTGGGCACAGGCCTCCTCTCAGTACAAGAGGGCTTGGGCCATAGTTCCCACGCGGGCCCAGTGCGGATTGGGAACTTCACACGCACCATTGAATTGCTTCGCAGGTTGTGCAGGTTTCCTCACGATGTTTTCCTTCACCGCAAAGCTCGTGGTAAATTTCAAATGTAATTCCGCACATGAATTTCGAAAAACTCAGAGGTGCAAGCCGGGGTTTGAAAAACAACAACCCACGACCCTCTGCTTGAGAGGCGATAGCTCAAACCACTAGGCCCACCACGGCTGTGTCCGTGTCTGTACTATTAAGACTTAAATAACGGTAGGATTGGGTTTTCAGACAACTTAACCTCTAGGCTCAAATGTTGACAATGTATGTATGTAAACTCATTATTTTTTATATTATTACTCTTTATCTTTTTTTTCAATGTTTATTTTTCATCCTTTTTTATATATTTCTTAAGGTTCACCCACATGTGTTTTGCTTACTCTTTCAGGCTGAAGTGGCTGAGTGATTTTTTTATGTAAATTTTTGCATGTGTAGCGACTCCTAGCGCCATCTAGTGAGCAAATATCGTCGAAGTTTCTCAATTCAACGCATATGTACATTTTAAACAACTTCGGAATTCGGTCTCCAGGCATAACAACTGCCTGCATAGACATCTCTCTATTGGAGCCTTTCCCCACACATGGATCTTGGGCATAACAGATAGGTTACTATGTATTCTGATATTACCACGAGTGACGACGTATTTAAAAGACCAAAATCTCAGCCGCTAAGCAGAGAAGACTTGAAAATTTTATACGAGTTCGCTCTGCATATAATGTACATAAATGAAGACATTTTTCTAAATTTTCGTGGTAATTTAGTAAAATCTTGAACTTTAAATGCAGCCGCCGAAGCTAAAAGCAATTTTGATGAATAAATAAAAAAACAATAGTAACGCCCCGCCAACAATAACGACACGAAAACGTAGTGTGTCCGTTCCTCTATGCAACTTTCAAAACGTACCAAATAAAGTGTCAAATACCTTTACAAAGTATATTTTGCACCGCAGCGCTCGAGAAAGTAATCGACTCTAGCGCAACTGCATAAAAGTTACTTTATGTCGAGTTGTTTTTGCTTTCCGATGCATTTAATGTTTAGAATATGATTGCAAAAGAACTAGTTCGACAGGTTAGTGGCGAGAAGTGTGAAATTAGATTTAATTGAGTTTTCGAGTTTTTTTTTTCAATAATTAACGATTAGCGAATTGTGGCTAGGCGTCTGACAGTTAAGCAATTGACTGACTCATTTAGGTGGTGAAAAATGTTGCTAATTGCGTGTGCCAAGCAGGCGCGAAAGGCTAGCGAAGTGTCTTTTTTTAGCTTGGGCAAGAATGCCTTCGTATCTTCGCTTATATGTTTTCGACCACAGTAATTATTCTACAGCAAATCGGTAACTCAGAAGTGAATTAAATCTAACACATTTTTGCTAAGTCCACTATTAGTGCCCCAGGCCATTGCCAGGTAAAAGCCCTTGAGATCAAGCCAGACAGGGACTTGTAGAGATTACAACACCCAATCTAGCGCAAAATCAGATCAGTCTATTATTATATTACATTTCACACGTGCCCAAATTTTCCACCTATCTCCTTCTTAGCCTGCCTCGTTATCTCTGCCCATTTTTTTTTGTTTTTAGTGTCACTTCATTATTGGAGTTTTAGTCAGAGTAGTAGTCAGTCTACCTTTCATCTCCTGCTTATAACCAGCATAACCAGCAGCAGCAGCTTAACTGTTCTGTTTTCTTTGTAATGGTAGCTCTTGAATACCTTGAATAAGCTACACGTTTTAACCGGTAACGTTCCGATGTTGATCCTCATGTTTTCTTCCATACCTCGAATAAGAAGCACCGTAAACGCAAAAACTATCTCAGGAGATCTACTTAAAGATTGTCTTACGTTTGTACGTTTTTTTTTTCAAAAATAGCTACATGCCACTAAAATAAGACCAAGCCTTGGGAACGTCAGACCCCATCCGTGACGGAACCGCTCAACTGTAAACAGTGTGTTAAATGATTTCAAAAAAGTTTTGACATCATTTCACGTCGATCAACCGGCCGATGAAAGAGCGAGTAAAAAAACGACTCGATTTATGAATGAAATAAGACTTTTTTCTATAGAACCGCAACGAATACGTGCTTTCCTTTCGATGTAGACGTGCATTCATTTTCTATATTTTTTTCAATGGGACTTGGTGGTTCAACTTTAAGTTAAGGAGGATTGGGTTTGGTTTTGTTTTAGTTTGTTCTGTGTGTAGTGTCAATGAATTTTGTGGTACGCTGCAGCTTCCGTTTGGAACTTCGTTTTAGAGTTCCATTTACGTTTTACAGAATTTTAATTGTGTTGTAAGTAGGGCTGTCAACTTAAAGATAAGTATGCTAGTTTAAGAGAATTCTTCATTTTATGGAGTTAGTTCTAAACAAACATATACGAGTATGTTATAAACATTTAATAAGCTGTCAGTTTGAATAAAAAAATATATTAAAACAATCAAATAAGTAACTTAAACTTCAACACTGGACCCATTAGGTACAGTCAACCAATTTGATCTCTAGGCCACCATGGATATATATAATAGTAAATAATATTTTTACGTAAAATGTCATTACGGCACGATTCTATGGTGGCCTAGAAATCGAATTGGTTGACTGTACTGGAAGTTTTTGAGCTGTTACGATTTTATTTATTGCCGTGTATCTGACTAGATGCATTATTTTCAGGAGAGCGTTAAAATTACCGCGCGGCATTAATTATTTTTGTTTATACATACAACAGCCGAAAAATCTCATTGGCTCCTTAGTCTTTTGTATATAACGCGGCATTGCAGTAATCTACGATATCAAGCCATTTGCTAAAAATAATTACTAATATCAAATATCACTACGTTGTAAATTTAAACAAACCAACCAAGTATCTTTAAACAACGCTTAACTCCTAACAAATAAGACAAACCCAACCACTTTACATAAACGAAGCAAACTTCGAATTTCGAAGCAACGTAATCGAGATCACGACTATCCTTTGTGCGGATCGATACGATCCATCGATCTGCGACGTGCGTGCGCGCATGCATTATGTACTCGCATTCCGGGCCCGGTGGAACTGTGACGTTTAGTTAATTTAGCTCTAACTGGTCAATGTTTTACTTCAGTAAATTAAATATTGAAAAAAATATATTTCCTTTTGTAACTATTTATATTTTTGTTATGAGATATTATTTCTTAATTATGAGTTTTAACTAGAGAATTCACCATCACTGAAATTACACTGATGCGTAAATTAAACAATAGTAAACACTACTAAGAATGGTATTATGCCTATTAATGGTAAGTTGGTTAAAAGTTTTTATTTGAGTTAAAGGTACAGGTACGTTTTTAGAAAACTAATCTTCTGTCTGTGCATAGCAAAAGGTAATGTCAAAGTAATAGATAAGGACAGGTTACAGGTAACTGGTAGTAGCGAGTTATTTTTCTTAATTTAACGTCTTAGTGCAGTATGATTGGTTTTTTGGAGTATTTTTGTATTTTTTATTTCAACTCCAAATTTGTTACTTTTACGGTCATCCCGTAAAACCATATCGAAAATACAAACTGAGACAAAAAACAGAAAGAGAGAGGGTGTCGCTAGTGCTGCTGATTAAGTAGCGTAGTAGAGAAAAAAAAACAACCTGAGATATGTGTGCATAGGAGAAATTTGTGTCTAGACTCCTGTCCAGCGATGGTGCAGGGATTATAGCACGCAGCACGGAATGCTGAGGACCTGGGTTCGATTCCCAGCGCTTGTCTCTTTTTCTGGTTTTTCTGTGCATCCATGTCTCAGTTTGTATTTTCGATATGGTCTTTTGTGCACCATTTTTGGGTGAAATAAGTAAGTATAGGTATAAAAGTTTAAAAAGCGTTTTGCGTACGAGAATAAAACTTGTGAGTCTTAAATTGCCATCAATTTCTTTTGGTTAACCGTAAGATTACTTTTTTCCAAAATTTTACATAAAGTGAGATTATTTTATATAGTTTTGTTAGTAGAAACCTATCAGTAGATATATTGTAGTTAGTATACTACATTTTGAGAAATATTACGTTATAAAAACAACCTACCTTTGACCTAATTCCTCTCAAGCAAACGGTCGCGGGTTCTGTCTAGTCAAGGCTCGCACCTTAGTTTTTCGAAAAATGTGTGAAATTACATTTGAAATTTACCACGAGCTTTACGGTGAAGGAAAACATCGTGAGGAAATCTTTCTATAGTGTGAGTGAAGTTCCCAATCCGCACTGGGCCTGCGTGGAAACTACGGCCCAAGCCCCCTCATTACGAGAGATGTGTCTTGCAGTGGGTCGTATATAGGGCGACTGATGATGATAAAAAAAGCGCTTCCACCGAAGCTTAACCATAACTAAACCTTAACCGTCAGTTAACAGCCAGTTATACAAATCAACCGGGCCGGGGCTATGCGCGGAAACCCGATAGGCATCCAGCTATGGGATCGTTAGTTAGGACAACGTGAAAGCTATTGCAAGCATTTTGCTGGAAATTAACAATTATGGTTACACTCGATCTAAGTGTAAGAGATAGACCTGTATGGGTGTATGGAGTTATCATGGCTGATTTATAGTGGGATTGTTGTACGTTGATTTGGAAGCAACAGCAAGTTTGTTGGAGTGATGGTTGTATTTGTGGATGCTGTGTTATCTCAACATCATTATCATCATCCCAGCCTATATCCTCGTGAGCCCTCGTGTACTTTATAAAAGACCAATTAAGACTAATAATAAAGGCCGAATGTACTTTATAAAGTACAAATTGTTCGTAGAATTTTAAGAATTTTGAATAGTGTCCAAAATAGCGAAGCTGGTGAATCACGTCTAGGTATTAAGTGCTACGTTTGTTAAAAATGTTAGGACTCAGGAGGATATACGTCCCACTGCTGGGCACAGGCCTTCTCTCAGAATAAGAGGACTTGAGTACCTACGCGGGCCCAGTACGAATAGGGAGTCCTACACACCATTGAATTGCCGATTCCTTAAAGTCGTATTTCAAATTTAATTTCGCTCATTCATTTGGAACCTTTATGTTTTTCCTTTTTGTGTTGACACCAATTGACCTATATATTTAGTCCCAAACTAAGCAAAGCTTGTACTACGGATACTAGGCAACGGATAAACATACTTATATAGATAAATACATACCACATCCAAGACCCGAGAACAAACATTCGTATATTCATACAAATATCTGCCCCGGCCGGGAATCGAACCCAGGACCTCAAGAATAGTCAGGTTCTATAACCACTTGGCCATCCGATCGTCAAAGAACTAGGAACATAACTTATCCTTTTTTGTAAGGATCGAGTGAGATAAATGTCCGACACACTCTTGGACGATTTTAATTAATATCCACGTAACTGTCAGCTTTCGTCAACCTAGTTTTAAACGTGGAATGCAAAGCTATCTCCCGATCATCTATTGCCATTTAGAATTACGCCACGCGGCGTGTGTGATCCACTGCAATCGGCTATTGTAACGTAACTCAGCGACAGCACGATGTCTCCAAGATGCTATCTGCCATGTGTCATCAATGAAATATAGGTTTAGAACAGTGGTTCTTAACCGGTGGTCCGCGGACCACTGGTGGTCCCTGGAAGAACTCGAAATGGTCCGCGAAGCCATCAACAACGAATTGACAAAACGACGCGCCAGTCAAGTAGCGGTCGCAACCGTTCATTCATTTACAATTTTACTTTTACCATATATTAAATGTTCGAACAGTTGGAGGTCCATGGCAAGACAGAAATATTGTCAAATGGTCTCCTAACTAAAAGGTTAAGAACCACTGGTTTAGAAGGACTTGAGGCTGCTGGGAGAGAAAAGGTCTACAGAGAACAATACGAGTAAGTAATACATTGTCATAGACTTTTTAGACTGTTCTGTTATTATCTAACTCAGGGACTTTATTTAATCCCTTTAAAGAAATAGAAATATTTATTCGCATTTCGCAAATTACATACAATACAAAATAAAAACAAGTATTAAAGTACGTATTAAGTAGGTATTTGCGAAATCGCGAAGCGGTCTCAGCTCAGCATAGTGTTGGCCGTAGAGGCCAACGCTGGCCTTCCGCAGTGCCTTTGCTGTATTTAAGGCTGTTTAGTTAAGCTTATTGATTTTAAACCTGTATAGTTTCATTGTTTTATTTTTATTTCTAGTCTCAGACCCGCGTCGTTGAAGTTCCCAAGACGATCCCTAAGGCTTATGGGAAAGGAAGCGATACATGCCCTCAATATCGCTTTGCTTTTAGAGCAGGACAACAAAGAGACAGAAGACAACAGTGACGTGAAGATTTTTTTCTGAATTTCTTCATAATACTCTAAATTCAAATTCATTTATTTATCAGATAGCATAATTGATGTAGATTTGTTAGTAACATTAAAATAATTATTGATAATGTTAGTAAGTTATACAAAACAAAACTATATAGCAATACTGCTTAGCGTTCATGACAGCCTCATACTGCCTCATAATAGGAGAGTCATACCTGACCACCATAGTCCTCAGAATGGGGTTAAGGCTGGTCTACACCCTGCAGAGCAGAAAGATGATTCGTTTCCACATAATATATTTGTAAAGAAGTCATCAGTACGAGCTAGATATCCGTAATAGGTTTGGTACTTGTATTTCTCCACAAACAGACTAAAGCGAATCCAATTCACAGGCAGTCCAAATTAGGAGGATTCAAACGCCTATTAGAGCTAACATCTATTAGGTACTCGAACAGTCACACAGTTCAAACAAGCGGTCATTACCGCCGAGTCGATACCGGAAGAGGTTCGCACACGGCGCGGAATCACCGGTAACAACCTTCGACATCACACGGCTAGTGATGGGATTACTATCGATATTTCGATTAGTCGATTAAAAATTATGATAGTCTTGCGTATTATATTGTGATGACAAGACAAGTCTGTGTATGTAAGAAGAGACCTTTAATATATTGCCTAATAAAGGTCTCTTCTTATTTACTACTTTTATACATAATTTTATTATTATATTAAGGTTGATACTTCATAAAAAAATGCGTTTCTAAAGCAGTAAAGTAACCACCATCAAACTGAACACTAAAGTTTCTTATCGCTGTGTTCTATAGTCCTACAACGAACCCACCAATGAATTTACAGTGACCGTACTCGATAGCGACGGCGTAAATTATTTGTATGCAGAATTGTGCAGCGTGTTCTACAAATAATTTACGCCGTCGCTATCGAGTACGGTCACTGTAAACTCATGGTAGTGGTACTGTCTACCCGTCCGTACGTCCGTTCTTCCGTAAATGAATGTTAATAATTTTGACGCCTTTTTATAAAACTTGGATCTAATCCTGCCTAATCCTCCCGTAGAAGAATAAAATCGCAACCATGAGAATTTCCAAAACTCCCTTTTCGTGCACTCTAATACGTCTGATCCTTAGGATTATGTTTGTCATATTTCAAGTACCTATCTAGCTCCAGTGATTTAAGTTGTGTATTATCTATTAGTCTGTCACGTTACTTTTTTACAGGATATACGACGTTATTTTAAAAATTGGCTAGCTCTATCCCGTGAAAATTTCTTAAAATCCTTCCTTCTTGCTCCATATGATCCTCAAAGAGTATGTCTGCCAAATTTGAAGTATCTAGTGGACCATGCTGTACGATGTCTGGCTGTCAGTCAGCCACATTACACTTTATAAGTATGGTAAAATGTTCTTCTCTTCTATTCTAGAAAAATAATAAAATAAATTATTGTTAAGAATTGTTTTTATAAATACAATCTATTTGCTAACTGTACCTTTTTTAAGAATCAGGGCAAGTTAAATTAAAGCTTGTACAACTGCTCTAAAAAATAGCACTTACATTTCCTTACTTAGCAAAAACCTTTACAGAACAGCTAAAGGCTTACCATAAACTAAAGACATAAGCAGTCACTTCATTAACTCAGCGTAAATTGCAGTCAGATGCAGAAAACGTCCCAGACGTTATAAAAAACGTTAAAAAACGTTAACCAATTAACCGTTACGTTAAATCTCATCTTGGAAGCTGGGTAATTATCCTGGCCGCACTCCAGTGTCAGGGTTCTCATTACAGAGGGTATATGACTGGATCTTGAAAATTATAAAAAAGAAATCTAAATTTTCTAATCCATTATGAAAAAAATACGTTATTGGTGTGAGAGTTTTGATTGTAGTTTAATAGTGTAAAAGTTCATTTTAGTATTTATTGTATTAACTAGCTTTTGCCCGTGGCTCCGCCCGCGTGGTATTCGGTTATTGCGCGTTGTTCCCTCGGGAACTGTGCATTTTTCCGGGATAAAAAGTAGCCTATGTCACTCTCGGGCCCATAAACTATCTCTATTCTAAAAATCACGTCGATCCGTCGTTCCGTTATGGCGTGAAAGACGGACAAACATACAAACACACTTTCGCATTTATAATATTAGTATAGATTATAGTATAGTTTGGATTACTTGCTTAATAATCTATAATATTTCATAAAATACAGAATTTTAGAATGTAATGTAAAGTCAAAGTCAAAGTGATTTATTTGCAAACATAGGTGTAACTGATTACAGTGGTGGTAACAAATATAAGGTAAGTGTCAAAATAAATAATCTTTGTTTAATTTAATTGCTGGTTGGTGCATTTCCAATGCTTTAAAT
Organism: Choristoneura fumiferana; assembly: GCF_025370935.1. NCBI lineage: Eukaryota > Metazoa > Arthropoda > Insecta > Lepidoptera > Tortricidae > Choristoneura > Choristoneura fumiferana. The sequence goes on from NC_133494.1 coordinate 14,067,812, forward strand.
TAGACATTTGAAGATATATAAAAGAAAAATACATAATTAACACGTATAATATATTTTTATTTTCTCTATTTACTGATCATATGACTCATATGAGTTAAATTGTAAAAATATCGTAAATTTTCAAAAGAAATAACAGTTTAGACCATACGCGATCTTCTTATTGAAAAGCGATCGCTTCCAGATAATAATAGTAAATACATTTATTTTTTTCTAAATTGTGACCTCGTCAAGTTCCCTAAACCCTGGCCGCACTCCAGAGTGTCGCAGGACGCGCTCTCATTTCAATTAGGCCTCTTAAATATTCAATGTTCTTAAAATAGGCTGGCAGTCTTGAGATAGTTCGGAAATTTCATTATTCGAGTTAATTGTTGAAACGTGTGCCTTATTTTAGTACAGATTTAAAAATTGGCTGCTATCCGGAAATTATACGCGTTCTTTTGAAATTTTTCTGACTTTGACAGACCGATTTATTTTTCGATTACCGGTCCGTTAACGTACTTGGTAGGCAAGTAAGTATACAATCCAGATTGTTAAATATATTTTTTTGTATTTCGATGTCTATGTTACCATAATAATTAGTCGATTCCTTTTTTTTCAGTTAACACAAAAAGTCACTTTGGTGTGGGGAACTGACTGTACCTATGTCGTTCTCCCACTCGCTCGATAACTTCGGGAATGCGTCGTGCCACATCCCTACGGACTGATGATCATTGTGAGCATGCGCTCTATAAATAATATGTTGTAAAACGATTTTCGATAGATTAATCTGAATCGTGCGCCGCTCGTGCGCCCGCGCCGGGAGGATCTATTGTAGATCAATGACGGGGTTGGGAAGAACTAGAGGTGACAGAATTTGCTCTGTGAAAAAAAAATGCTGGACAAAATCTGACGGTATCGGTTCTTTCCACTGGGGAGAATTATAGCCGAATTGAAATAGAAGCTATCTTTAAGAGCAGCGAAAAATAATTTATCACAATTTCTTAAGAATAAGAAGTAGTTTTCCAAAACAAGTCAATGGTTTGAAACTGGCAATTAAAACATCGAAAAAAAAAATATACCAGTCTCCACCAGTAAACTATTATTTACACCCGAAAATTGAGTTGATATTCTAGATTACCTATCTATTTTTTTTTCTTTTTATGCTGCAAAAGAAGATGATAAGTTTAATGCGATGTCAGAAGAGTAAATAAGTAGAAAAATGATTTCTGACGAAGTCTATTGCGGATAGTATCTTGTAATTATTTAATTTAAGTTATAATGCATGCACTAATTACTGTGTCGCTTTTTTCCCGCAATGCTGGCACGGCATGCCGTTAGATTAAGAGCACAGATGAATGAAAATTGCCGTGTCTACAACATTAATATGTCAATGTGCAGTGCGCACGCGTGCCGTGCGAGCACTAAATGAGCGCGGCTTGTGGGAATGCTCGGCTGTTTGCTCGACATGTCCGCCGCTGGGAAGGGACAGTCCGATACACAAACATGTTTATCTTTGATTTTTTTTAGTGAAAAAAGTTTAGACTTTTTCTTTTTGAATTTTGTTTAGATTTTGTTGTGCAATCGTCTAGCTGATAAAAGCAAATATTATCAATCGTTCTTTTTATCTATGATTGAACGGAGAAAGTATAATGCTTTTAGAGTGATATGTTGTTTGTTTGTTCTCAAAATGAATCCTCATTTTTTCCAAACACGGTTTGACCGATTTGGATACATATTGCTGTAAAAGAGTGCTCTAACTTGCTTATTTTTTTAGCAGAACACAGAAAATATATATATAAAACTTATGTAACATCACGTTTACACCTGCTGTAAATTTATTTTTTCAAAATGTTTTTTTTTGTGACACCTTATTGACTTGCTTTATTTGTTATTTTGTATGTTTATTCAGGTCAAATCTCACTAGTCAAATCTGTAATATTTCTAGTGATTCATCATCATCATCATCATCATCCACTGCAACAGCCTCAGAACGCCACAATGAACGCCTCGCCCTTAAACTTGCCCGCAACTCCACGAATGATATATATATATATATTATATAAGAAGGGGCAAACGAGCAGACGGGTCACCTGATGGAGAGAGATCACCGTCGCCCATGGACACCCGACAACACGAGAGGAATCACAGGTGTGTTGCCGACCCTTTTAGGAATTGGTAAGCTCGTTTTTTAAAGATCACTAAGTTGTAACGGGTTGTGACTAATTTATATTGAAATTGTCATTTGAAATAAAGTTTTAGACAATATAAATAACCAAAGCAGTGATCCGACTTTATACAATCAACCAAGTACTCCAAACTCCCGAAACTTACTAATAAGTACTCTGAAGTTAATCCAGCCCATTACGACCTCTTCACATAACGCCAAACGGCCAATTTTAATATCAAAAATTCTCTCCAACAGACTACTTCGTAACTGGAAACTTTAAGCCCTATAAAACTTTTCAAGCGAGCTTTTGCTCCACATAAGTTTGACGCTCACTCTTATAGCACAGCTTTACCAACTTAACCATGCAGACGCAAACGTAGTTTTTACATAACCTGTTCATGCATCGTGACCGCATTTCTTAGTCGGTAATGGTTAAAGCAGGCGTAAAATGTTAGATTGTTGTATGGCAAATAACCATAAACAGTTGGCGGTGTGAATTCAGCTTTATTTCCCTTTGAGTATTGTAAAGGATAGATTTAAGGAGAGTTCACATTTGGTTATGAGTATAAGTTACGAGTTTTGGGGTTAAATTGTGGGCGATGAAATTTTCCGATTAGAGAAGTTTATAGTTTGATAATGTTATTGCTCTTTTGAATATTTCTTACGAGGACTTGGCATCGTCAAAGATGTTTGATTAAGAATAGTTATTTTCACTTTGAATACAGGCATTTTGCTTTATGTACAGTCACCAGCATTAATATCTGCCACAGCGGAGCGTGCAAAAGTATCTGACACTTCCGGCCCTAGAAATAGAGACGTATCAGATATTTATGGACGCTTGTCGTGTCAGATATTGGTGGTGGTGACTGTACCTACCTACTTTGGGTAAAAGCTGTGGTGGCCTAGTGGTTTGACCTATTGCCTCTCAAGCAGAGGATTGTGGCTTCGAGACCGGGCTCGGAATTTATGTCCGAAATTAAATTTAAAATTTACCATGAACTTAGCGGTGAACGAAAAAATTATGAGGAAACCTGCACACAACCTGTAAAGAAATTTATTGGTGTGTGTAAAGTTTTCAACTGAGCCCGCATAGGAACTGTGGCCCAAAGCCTATCATTCTAAGAGGAGGCCTGTGGGACGTGTATATAGGCCGGGATTAGATGACTTTTTGTGGACTGTATTTATTTGCATAACCGCGACTAATCAAAAACTGGCATAACATTAGAGCTTTTTTTTATCAATTTAGTACTTACCCGGTCGAGAGAGCACTATTTTAACCGACTTCAAAAAATAGGCGGAGGTTATTAAATCGGTTGTATTTTTCACATTTATAACTTTTCTCAAAAATGACCGTAAAAGTTGACATTATTCTTTACATATCAGAAGGTGAAGTGCATAGTTTATGGTCAGCGAAAAATTAAAAAAATAATAAGATTGCAGGCGCGCTAGCTCGACAATAATAAATTACCGCGCCTGCAATCAGTCACAATTTTTTTTTTAAGTTAAAAAGGCCATGGATATGTTGGCACAAGTCGTATACAGCCAAATCTAATGGGCGGTATTAGATATTTTGTTTGGAACTTCGGACTTTTTTTATTGGGTCTGAAACAGCTTGTGGTGTTTTCGGTGGTTTAATGAAAAAAGGCGGGAAAGCATAAGAAAAATAATTGGAATAAAATTAAATGTTATGATATATTTTGAGAAAAAGTTTAGTCTATTTCAGAATTATTCATCATTTTTGAGAAAAGCTTTATATTAGTCTCGGCTGGAATAGCAATTGCTGGCTTCGTATTAGTTAAACGAACTCGCATGCTCGTCCGTTTAATACTCATACTCAGCCAGCAATTGCCTACTTCCAGGCCACGACAATAATCTACTATTCTACACTTTCAAATGCCCAACAAATACGACCCCCATAACGCTGCCCATAAGTCCCATAACCTGTCAAAAACAAACGTCCTAACATTAATTTACAACCAGTCAACTAATATCGGCCTATTCTCAAATCATTCCGCAAGCCCTCATATCGGGTCGCTATTCTCAAACCATTCTAAATTATGAGAATTAAACATGTACCTGGATCTTGATAGTTAACGTGTTCGCGTCGCCATTTGCAATCGTCGTCCGCGATCGCGGACTTGTAACAATGAGATCTTGTCACACACGTGTTGGGGGCTATTCTGTACCACTCGATAAATTTAAACTGTCTCGTAATGTTAATGCTATTGGTATTGAGAATTGGTGACGGCGTCATAAATCAGTTTTACACCTAACATTGCCGTTTTATTTTATTTATTATTTATAAAGTCATGTACACAAATATAAAAGTTGTTGTATTAAGCATTATTAGTTAGTCTAATAGTACGTACTACTAATGATGGGGAATATACATTACTTAAAATAAAATACCTCGAGCTTTATAACGAAGGAAAATATCACATAGAAACCAGCACACGCCTGCGAAGTTATTCAATATGGTGTGTGTGAAGTTCCCAGTCCGCACTTAAACCGCGTAAGAACTTCAGCGCAAGCCCACTCATTCTGAAGAGAGACGAATTGTAATTATATTTTATACCACATAAATACCTAAGTATCGAACTTAAGAAAAGTTTGCTTTAATTTTTTTTTGTTACAAACTAAGTATAGTAAATAGAACTTGATTTCTAATGTCACTCGGTGCTTTTTTTATAAGAGTGTTAAATTGACGTTGTAATTGCTTGTAGGTATCGCAATTACATTTTCACATACTTTCAACGGGCGAATAAAACTCAGATTAACTGGAAACTTCTTTGTCAATGATAATTTTATTTATTCCAATAGTATTTCTAAAGTCCTGACAAATCAAGCCGCGTCATTATCACTTTTCTTCCGAAATTATCGCACGTTTGCATAATAGCCTTTATAAGTTCCACATTGTCCTGCCCTCGAATGCATTTACTCGGCCATTATCACTAATTGCCATCTCTGTCATTTTACGGTTACGCATTACCATTATGGCAATTTCATTATCGATACCAACCAATCTGTGCCAAATGCCTAGCTGTTGCCGCTCGTAGTTGGTACATCACTAGCTGACTGGCTGGTTTAGTTTTGATTGTTTTTTAATTTTGGAAAAAAATATAAGGTCCGTCAATTTTGAGGGTTGCCAGGTGAAATATCGCTAGATGCGCCATCTAATGTGAGGTCCGTTTGACGTTATTCTTGTTTGCGATTGGCTCATTTAGTCAGTTAACCAATCACAAAGGAAAAGACTAAAATTCGTAGTGTTATAAATAAATCACTTTACAAGTATCTAACATAGCGGAAACATAGTTATTCGAAATATTGGTAGATATAGCCCACCAGCAACGTAGGCGTACAAGCCAGAACATTATAATTTAATTGCTATTGCATATGATACTAACATCATTATTGTTTATGATAACGAGAAACAGCCTCAGGCCTATTACGCTAGGATATTGCATAGGTTATAAGTAGTCGTAAATTAGTGTTCCGATTTAACGGCCGAAACTTAAATGTGTATTTGTTGTTGTAATATGACTATATTTCTCTAGCGACATTAAACATGGGGGACTACTTAGTCTATATGCCTTTCTAATATATAGAATTAAGAGTCAAGAATCCCACTTCAACCTGGGAGTCTTTGCAGCAACATTGACAATGCGTGCTGGACCGGCCACGTCTGCTAAAACCATCCACTGTGGTGGGCTAAATATGCCACAGAGTCGGTGCCACAAAACGGATGGCGACGGCGAGACGGAGATGACTTAACGTCTTGGATGTATTTCTCGATAGCCTCATCCTGCTTTGGATCGAGAGGAATAGAGAACATGGCGGAGGCCTTTGCTCAGCAATGGGACACCAACCCAGGCTCGATAATAGTATAGAAAGAAAGAAATAAAGAAAGAAAACATTTATATGTGACATGACATGACGTGACGTGACATGGATAAGAGAATTCGCGCTGTCATCGTTCAGACCATTCGACAGATTCAGGCGACTATTCTATAGGTTTTTACTGTACTCAAATTTATACCCACCTTCAGGTAGCGGTTCGCACCGCGACTGAGACAAGCGACCGAGACAGGAGAACGCGACTAGAGACCACGATCACTTGACGTTAGGCAATGTATAAGCGACAGTTTGCGAGCAAGACAGAGACAGGACACAGCGAGACGTTCGCTGCCTTGGACTAGTAGTGTCTCGTGTCTCCGGCCTCGGTCTCCTGTCTCGGTCGCTTGTCTCTGTCACAGCGCGAACCGCCACCTTTCCGCTGCGAGCGGAGCCGTCTCAGCACGGACTCGGTTTCAGGTACAACGGACGACGGGAGTAACACCAGGGAGTAGGGGATGTGCAGCTGGGTTTTTCAACCGGTGAGAGTCTGGGTTCACTGTCTAGGTTCTATTAATGGAATTTTGATTATAATATTAGTAGGAATAGTGATCAGCCAGTTGGCCAAATGTATTAGTGAGAACATTCACAAAGTCATTGACAACGGAATACTGCAAAACTACAACGACACACGGTTACAAAAAAAAACAATTTTTATCTATATTTCTGTTATCGCCTAGCTTCGTGAATTTACCTAACTAAATTTCCTTATTATCATTATTAAACCAAGGAAGTTCACGCAAAAGGGAAAATAATCACTTGGCGCGCCCAAGAGCGTCCCAACAAATTACGTCACTCGGAAAAAGATAAATAAAACACCCCCTTTCCCGAATAAATGGCAATAAATCGACATGCCCTTATGTCAACATCGTATTAGTGGATATGTCAAAACCAGTTCACCTAGAACCCTTCAGATCCCTTCCAATCTCTACTAACTGGTTGCAAGAGGAGAGCTCACAAAATATTGGTCGTATTAAACCCTCAGATTTGTCGCGACTAAATCACGCGAAAAATCCACCGATAAACGTCTATATCCGCTTTTCCCACGCATTTTCCCTCTCATGTGCTCACTTAATATGATGGTGTTTGCCCTTTTCCCCCTTGCCGGGAAGCTAAATCCTTGCACTCGACATCGCAACCCAAAATCAACCTTACCATGTACTATTTAAACAACAAGTAAAACTGCAAGCGTAGAAAGAAAAATGCGTGTACTTTTACTGGGAATTTTTCACACATTTCACAACAGCTTCCTAAATTCTGCCTAAGCGTGGTGACCTTAGAGTTTCATTTGTTTTCTATGTGGCTTGTAGTATACAGTTCAACAGCGGTTAGGGGAGGTTGGTGACATTGTTACAGTGTATTGCACATTATTGGGTGATTGAATGTAGTACTTTGCTGAAGCGACAAGTTTGATAAGGCGCCCTCATGTCACGTATAATGGCGAGGGCGGTGGAAGTATGTCGTGATTTTTATGCGATAAGTGACTTCTAAATGTGGAAGAGCAATAAATATTGAGTGAAGGTTGCATTTAGCTTTGTATAATGAAATAGGTGCGAATATGTATTGCTAAGTTTCCGTACCTCAAAAGGAAAAAAAACGGAACTCTTATAGGCTTATAGGATCATTCATGTGTCTATTACAGCCAATTTGGTCCGATACAACTAAACTGATTGAATTGAAAATAGCATATTTATATAGGTAAATCGGTGACCCAAATATGGACGTGTAACCTAAATAAATGAATTTAAAACTTGGACGACTTTCGGAGGTAAATTAGAAATAAAAAGTTTTGCAAACTACATCGTTTGACATATTCGTTTGAAATTAAAGGGAGTGATAATATGAAGATTAGATGTATGATTATATTTTTCATAATTAGACAGAAATCTGTGAACTGTTCAAAGATAGCTGTCACTATATCAAGATCAAAATGAAAATATTGAAATATCAATTAAACAATTAAATGTTACCATTTTAACAGGGCAATTATTATTTTTAATCGAGCTCAAAACATTGAATGAGTTAATGTTTTTAAATGCTTTATTTAACGTGCCCTGTTTGTTGTTATTATTATAGATATTATGATATTTTCCTTGCAAGTTATTTCATTTCATTGAAAATTACTAACAACCTCTTATTAGTTTGTATGAAAACAATCGTGTTAGCTCTTTCTAACGGCGAATTGATTTGCATGTACCATTTATTGGTACACGAGAGTTACATTTTAATTTAAAGTACAAGTTGGAGAGCGCCTGCGTCGATGGAACAAATTAACACATTCCTACATGCTGTGTCTGTACGAACGGTCAGAAAAAAAAGTACGAGGAATGATAAAAAAATACTCGATTATTATTTGCTCAACGAAATTTAATCATCATTATATCAGCCATAGGACGTCCACTGTTGGAAGGGTTCGCCTATAGACCTCCAGTTGCTTCAGTCGGTCAGTTGAACAGATACAGCCACACACAGCCGACACAGCCGACAGCCGTTGGGGCCGAAAAGTTCTCAAATGGAGACCACAGATCGGCAAGCGCAGCGTAGGACGTCCAACAACGAGACGGATGGATGACCTGGTTAAAGCTGCGGATTCGCGGTGGATTCAGGCCGCTTCCAAAGCTAATAGTATTATATCATAATTACGATAAGATCGCAATTGCGATTAAGATTTTCGAATAGCTGGTCGGATTTCCGGTGGTCAATTTGGAGTGACGCCTCTAGCACGTAAGGCTATCCGAAGATCTTTTTAATTCTTATAAAATCTAAGAAACGGCGTCTTATACACGATAGATCGTTGCTGGTTAAAGGTACAATAGACGCACTTTATTGTCAATCACTCTTGGAATCACAATCGTTTTCACCACTTCTTTCTGTCACATGGTATGACGAGGGTATTGAGAAGCTCGAATCGATCATTGTCTCAGCACATCGTGATATGTTTAGGCATACATGAAATGGCGCCATTTCACGATATGCCTGAATTTCGTGATCTGGCGGATTTTACGATTCACACACATAAAACATTGGTAAGTTTGTAAATGCAGACATGCATACTCCTAGATACTGTGTCCGCCCTTTCATGATTTGGCCAGTTTAGGCGATCATGAAATTCCTAGGCATATCATGAAACACCGCCATATCGGTTCTGGCACTTCGCCGGCCGCTGCCGCGGCACGCTCTCTTCGCTCGCTCGGCTCGTGCGTTGTGGTCACAATTCATACTAACCACTCCTCAATTCACTCGTCATACCTAATATTTTCTTTTATTCGGCATATCACGATGTGCCCGATATGTATACTCATAGAGCTAGGAATTTCGATGAATGCATTGCTCTAATCGATCTGCCGTATTGTTTCTCAGTCACATCGTGATATGCCTGACCAACGTTTAGGCATATCATGAAATGGCACCATTTCACGATATGCCAAGGAACTTCGTGATCTGGCGGATTTTACGATTGGCCGCCGACATACACATAAACATTGGTAAGTTTGTAAATGCTCGACATGCTTCATACTCCAGTATGATACAGAAATGTGTTTCTACTATGAAATTTTAAACGGTTTGAGCACAGTCTACGGGTGGTCTATCTGGGAATTCTAATTTGTAAGCTTATCTCTGTTCAATGCATAGTAAGTAACTGCATATGTGTAATCCCTTGAACCAGGCGGTTTTCGATTAAAAGTTACATACAAGTTGAACGTGGGATGCAAGGAAATGTTATCGACTCGTGTTCTTACCACACTAGTGATTTTTAATAGGTATTTGATATCTTCATTATAGTTAAATCTGTAGTTGATCTACTAACAAGAAGAATAAATGGGATCCTTGACACCATTGATCAAAAATTCCAAAACGTAACTCTAATCATATAATAAGAAGTAAAAGTAGGAGTAAACGAAGTAGAAGTAAAGTTCAGATCGTGGATCGACAAGCGCCCGTGTAGGACGTCTACCAAAGAGATGGGCGGATGACTCCGTTAAAGCTGCGGGTTCACGGTGGATGCAGACAGCAGGGCTACTACGAAACTCGAAACTCGAAGTTCGTATCGTACCGTCCCTCTCGCTCTCGTATTAAATAGTATAAGTGTCAGAGGGATCGCACGACACGAACTTCGAGTTTCGAGCTTCGTAGTAGCCCTGCTGCTTCTAACCGAAGCAACTGTAGGAATATAAATAGGGTAGGCCTATGTCCAACAGTGGTCGTCCAACGACTGATATGATGATGATGATGATGATATTTGTGTTCCACTGTCTGGTCAAGCTGATTAATGGCTTGTCCCACCTCTGTACAGTTTTAATATTAAACGGAACTCTTAAAAATATTGTCGGTACATTATGATGCCACAATCGCAACATCATACTGGCCACAAACAAAAAAAAAATACTTCAAATTTAGAACGGAAGGCGCTCGCATGCGCGCATGATTTTATTACGACAAGAGAATAGAAATTTTGAATTATAGCATTACAAACTTGCTTAAGCAGTTCACTGTGGCGCTGTCGGTTTCAAGTTAGTTTAAATTTGTATGCATGGATAGTAGTGCTAGTTCCGACCGACGGCAAAGTTAAGTTTGTAGTGCCGCAGCAATGGCGGGCGTTTTTGTTGGTCACGTATACAGATTATAATGTGACCTTTGGGAGCGTACGTAGCTTGGGTTAATACATTTTTTTCTCGAACTATTGCCTTGATTTGACCTGATCGGTTTAGGATGTATGCATATTGGTTTTTTTTTTAAATTAAAACTAGGTAAGTAGGTATTGGATTCTAGAAGTGTCAAGCTTCGCGAAAATAAAGTAAAAGACCAGATGGCAGTACCAATCAATTTATCTATGTACCTACCTATTAAAACATAATTTTTTCATAGATTTTATATGGAAATACTTAATTATTTTGACGTAAATTGTTTACCAGCACTGTTGACTATTTATTTGTTTCCAGGCAAATAAAAATCAACTTTTGGAGTTAATTAATCTGGTTCTCAAAGTTTTTTTTTAATTGGAATCACGCCTTAGAAATATAACTTTATGGTGTCAACTACCCAGTTATTTTTAAATTTATTTTTATTCACTGATTATGAATGAATAAAATAATAGAGATAGGATGTTATACCAGAGAGAGAATTTTAAAATCATTGAGCAGTTATCTTTTTCGCTACTGTATTAAAAATGTCCTATTTTCTAACTAAAAATGGTATACAAACTGTTGCAAAATGAAAAAAAAATTACAAAGAAATATTTACAATTATTCAATTACTGACGCTATCCTAGATAGATAATCAAACTAGTTCTAACCAGTTCACGAATCACAAATACTACTTCAGACACTACATTGTAACTTTATGCTGTACTAAGCCTCGTTACACAACATCAAAACAGTTGCAGTACCAAAACCACGCACTCCCATCTCAGCAAAATCTAAACTGAGGCAGGTGTGGCCGCGGCCTAAGATCACCGATATGCTAAACCGTTGGCATTTGTACCACGCATCGGCGCTTTGTTCTATAATCGAATCTGTGATACATTTACTGTGCAATCTTCTGTATTAGAGTTACCGTAATGCTCTATAAGAGTTTAATAACCGCTGTGTATTGCGGTGAGTTTTGGTTGGTGGATCCTATGATATCTATTTTTTGTGAATTATTGTGTGAAACTTTTTTATTAATCCATTTCCTAATTACAAACATTATTGCATTATCATTAGCACGATATTACATATATAGTTAAGTTTATACACTATTAAAATTAAATTACAAACACTATATTTTCTGAGTAAGCGAATTGTAAATTGTTAAGAGGTAATAAATTTATTTAAACCTAAACCTATATCTCTATATTCAACTAATATTATAAATACGAAAGTTTGGAAGTGTATGTAGTGTGTATATTTGTTACTACATGCTAAAAAGAATTTGGATGAAATTTGGTATACATTTGAATTTTGAAGTTAACCGCTGGGATAAGAAATAATGACGATGTAAATTTTTTTTTGGGGATTTTTGGCCTATCTCTGTATTTTGTACGAAATTTGATACCTAAAGCTAGAAGTCTGGTTAAACAGGCTACATTTTATCCCAAAGTTCCCACGAAATTGGGTTAAAATCCCAAATTTTCTCCCATTAGTATTAGAGACATGAAATCCAGCGCGAGTTTTTTTTATGCATCGTAACTGAAATTCACGATGTAACTTTTGGGAATTCCCACGAAATTTTTTGCAAAATCCCCGGAACTTTAATTCCATTGCTAAATTTATCAGTTTCTTTTTAATAAATATCATGTGACAGCGGACAGTTTATGCGAGCAAAGCCGCTTTTTAAGTATTGTATTTAAACAAACTTTCTCCAACAATCTCTTAGCACAATATACGTAGGTACGTTAGTTGTGTATATTGTGCTCTTAGCTTAACCAACCGTACCAAATAACTCCGAATGCACTATTAACCCTATCTTATCTTTCTAATTAGCAGATACCAATTTGCACCGATTGTTGGCTGCGCCCGCGCCGCAAACACATATACGAAATGTCAACCAGGCTGTTAGCACTTTTGCTGGCTAATTAGTAGTGTTGTTACATCGATTGTTGCACTATCGATTGGGACTGAGCAATCGATTTAGGTATTTTTAATCGTGTTTAAGCACTAACACGCTAGTGACACTAGACACTGCTCACCATTAGATGGATTGTTATAATTTAGATTCAAACTTAATGAACGATTAACTGTCTTAATATTGATCACATGAACAAAATCTGCGTTTTACAGTACAAAATTTCGTCATCTTCCATCTTTATTTAAAAGTGAAAAATCCTCAAGAGGCGATTACGAACCGGAAGACAAAGCTTTTGCTAGACAAGATGGACTGACCGATTATTGATTTATACCAAATTGGTATAATTAGATTTTAGTATTGGCTTAAATGTTTAATTCTTTTTATTTTAACTAGAACTAACAATACTTTATAACGTAAGAAAAGAAAATTACAGTTATAAAATTGTGTCCAGGTGTAGCTCCTTTTCTTGGCCTATAAACCAATGAAGCTAGAGATTGACTAAGTACTTTCTTTTTAAATTATCACGATATTGGAAAGCATATTTTAAATTTTCCACGGTGGCGAAACCACGAGACTAAACTTTAAATAAATAACATTTTTCAAACGTAATATCTTGGAGTATAATAAACTAATTTTCCATACAATACGTCGGCGACATCGCCCGGCACAATAATAACGTATTATTGCGATCTGATCCGCATTATTTGCTATTTATCCGCGCTCTGTGCACGACAATTTAGATTATTCAACGGTCACACACTGCAGAGCACTGTACCTACAGATAATTCTGGAGACATCATCAAAATCAACTCTACGTAAATGTATACTAAGCAAAATCGTGCAAGTTGCATTACATTGCGAGGCCGTAAAGTCAACGAGTTTGTAGTGGTCAATCGAGCGCCGCAATGTAATGCAACTTGCACATTATTCTTGCACGTCTGACTGAACTCGGCTTAACGCTCTGACGTTCGTAATCACATTCACCATCTCCGTACGCCCTCGTCTTATAACGTGTGACAGAAAGGACGACTGTGATTCCAAGTGTGTTGGAAAATAGGGCCTCTATTTAGTATTCCCGTATCGTAAGAATTTCCCAATCAGCACTGGGCCTACGTTGGAACTGCGGCCCAAGCCCTTTCAAAGTCAAAGTCAAAATATCTTTATTCAATTTAGGCTATAACAAGCACTTATGAATGTCAAAAAAAATCTACCACCGATTCGGAAAAACCTCTGTTGAGAAGAATCCGACAAGAAACTCAACGTTTCGTTCTGAGAGGAGGCTTTTGCCTTGCAGTGGTGGTGGTGGTTATCATCGTATTTTAACATGAAATTCATCCACATTTTTGTTTTGTACAACCTTTGCAGGAGTTTTGTTAACATAAATCATATACTGTTAAAGGCAGACACACATAGCGGTCAAACTTATAACACCCCTCTTTTACGTCGGGGGTTAAAAATGAAATCATGGACCACTAATCTCACAACAACAATAACAATTTCTATTATAGGCATATGCCTATAATTAACCTAATTGATTAGGAACAGTCGTGGTCGATCATGTCTCTAGAATCATCCTGTATCTAAACAGGCCAGCCAGACACAGAAAAAAGATAACATTATTGAGTCAATATGAACCTCCTCAGCTCATCCCTGAAAAATATTGACAGCTTTACGAGTATGTCCAAGTTTTCCAGTGCAATCCAATTTGTAGTTTTAATTTTGGCAACACTATTGGGCGCACATCACTGTACTCTTGTGAATTCACAGCCTTACATCAAAATCCGATCACTAGTCTACCACTCGCTTACCACTCGTGCTTGTTTTTATGATAATCGAGTTTCATTTTCAACCTTGAACTCGCCAGTATTCCCATATTTCGCTTTCTATGACCACCATAAATCCTCATTTTGTTTACTTTACGCGTATAAAACAGCTTCGTTTGCTGAACAAACAGGACCTATTAGGGCTTATTTAATTAATAGACTCCGAAAATAGCCCCCTTGTTTGAGGAGGGTGGATTAGGGTGTAGTGTACGGGGCGTCAATGCACTGTTTATTTACATGTATGTTTAAAATTACAACCATGCAGTGTAATTGTAACGCGCAGGTATAGTCGAATGCTAAAAATATATACATATACAGCCATAGCGACAAAATATGTATAAATCGATCTTATGTTTAGTGGCATAAAGGTGTAGCTTAGAGCAACGTTTATCGCTTGACCGATCCGAAATTTGTACGGATTAGCGGACTCGATGTTGGTAAACGAATCCGACTATAATGTACGACTTTGTTGTTTAAATGTAATTAAACGATAACAATTTACTTAGGAGAAGATGGAAGATGGGTCGTGTGCTTGTGTGGGATGCCACTTGCTCTGACACGCTGGCTCCTTCCCATCTCCATGGAACCTGCAACAGAGCCGGTGCAGCATCCGAAGCGGCTGAAAAGACAAAAATATCCAAATGCAGGGTCTAGGCACCGAATATGACTTTGTCCCATTCGGTGTCGAGACCCTTGGTCCGTGGGGTCCTAGCGCTTTAAAACTTTTTAAAGAAATTTTATAAAGATTAGTAGACGTCACAGGTGACCGAAGAGCTGGCAGTTTCCTCGGACAAAGAACTAGCCTAGCTATTCAAAGAGGAAACGCTGCCAGCATCTTCGGGACCTTGCCTAAGGGGTACTCTTTACGTAATTTGTTTTAGTTTTAGGTTCTATTTTTATTTTATGTAAGTTTTTTATTTTATGTTGGTACTTAAGTTTGTTAGTAATAAATTGCACATTTACTTAGGTGCATGTGAAATGTAACACCATCTTTTTACAAGCTTGATGTCCCAGATCTCTTTTTACAGCAGAAAACTGAACAATTCGGCATTTTTAGCACTGCAGCGTTCACTCGCGCGACTCGATTCGGTCTAGTTTGAAATGCGAGTGTGCCTTGTTTTATAAAATTCGTATGCCCAGTTGGGCTTGTACAGAGGGGAACGCAGGGATTACTCTCTTCTGTAGGAAGCCCGCGTTGCTCTAAGAGGTGTAGGTATAAATGCGCTTCTATTGGTTCATGACAAACACATTCCACGGAACATCCTCCTCTTCTCTGGTGGAAATACTACCTTAAAGCGTCGAGTAAAAATATAAATAAATGTAAAAAAAAGATTTTTTATCATTTCTGAGTATTTTGCAACTTTATCGTCTGGAAATCCTAGAATGGCAGTTAATTGAGAGGTCGAAACCTATTTTGTCCCAGTCAAAGAATATTATAAGCAGAGTTTTACGGTGGAACCTCACCCGATGTCACAAATCTGACTACCTACAGTATCCAAATTGTCCATTGCTTTGTTTTTTATTAAAAGCTCAACTTGCACCTCCGAGATACGATCAAAGCTCTCGCTACCAGTATTATTGATAGCGTGTCGTGGAAGCTCAGCGTGTGATGTGGGGATTTAGATAGAGTACAGAGAGCGTCAAAAGCTTGTACCTATAATATGTAGGCAGTTAATCACTAGCAGCCCAGAGACAACTCCTCAAAGCGAGGCGTCGAGTGTTTCGCTGTTCATTGCTCGGCCGAGATGCTTGTCACACTGAGGTTACCTGACAGTACACGCATTGAACAGAGATGATACTCAACCTGCCGTTGGTCACGCGTATACGTGGTCGGGCTGCCAGACGGTTTGGGTAATGATATGTCAACGGTAGCTGATGAATATAGGTAGTTTTTAAGTAGCAGTTGAGTAATTAGGTTTTTTTTTAAATAAGAAAAAATAAAAATCATTTATTATCAGGCGTTTAACGTCCATAGATGTCAACAGGGGATCACGAAATTTGTTAGTAACAATTATTCTTATAAAGTATATTAGTAAAGATGATTTCGGAAACTAATTTCGTGAATCAACACAACTACTGAAACAATTAATATCAATTGAAAATTAAAAATGTCAATGTACTTCATCATCCCAGCCTATAATCGTCCCACTGCTGGGCACAGGCCTCCTCTCAGAACAAGAGGGCTTGGGCCATAGTTCCCACGCGGGCCCAGTGCGGATTGGGAACTTCACACGCACCATTGAATTGCTTCGCAGGTTTGTGCAGGTTTCCTCACGATGTTTTCCTTCACCGCATAGCTCGTGGTAAATTTCAAATGTAATTCCGCACATGAATTTCAAAAAACTCAGAGGTGCGAGCCGGGGTTTGAACCCACGACCCTCTGTTTGAGAGGCGATAGGTCAAACCACTAGGCCACCACCAATGTACATTTTACAATAAAATTATAAAATTATTAAGAAGCCGTGGCAGCCAAGTATCTATGGCCGTGCATTGAGTAAGCAGCACGGTATGCTAGGGACTACTACGAAATTCGAAAATCGAAGTTAGTGTCGTACCATTCCTCTGACACTTATACTATTTAATATGAGAGTGATAGGGACGGTACGATACGAACTCCGAATTTCGGTGTAGGCCCTCAGGGCTAGTGCTGGTGGCGCGCTGCTGCGGCGCAAACTATCAGCTGCAGACCCTAAAATCGACCCAATGCACGAATGGTCGGGTCATAGGTCAACTTTTTATTAATGTACAAACTGACTTTATGACTACTGAATGGAGGGTTTCGGCTTCATTAACGTTCTATAACATCAATTCGCAAAAACGCAGTGTCTTTTCGTCCAAATTACCGCAGTGTTTGAAGTCAAAAGTCTTTGACCAGTGTGTGTTGCCAGTGATGACATACGGATCTGATACGTGGGCGCTAACGATGGGCCTCATGAGAAAACTCAAAGTCACTCAGAGGGCTAATTAGAAATGATGATATCCGCAGTAGAACTAAAGTTACCGACATAGCCCGAAGAATTGCGAAACTAAAGTGGCAGTGGGCGGGGCACATTGCTCGCAGGACTGATGGCCGATGGGGTCAAAAGGTTCTCGAATGGCGTCCACGGACCGGGAGACGAGCTGTCGATAGCCCTCCAAGAAGATCGAGCGACGACTTGGTTAAGATCGCGGGATCGCGGTGGATGCGGAAAGCACAAGATCGGTCTGAGTGGAGAGCCTTGGGGAGGCCTATGTCCAGCAGTGGACGTCTTTCGGCTGACATGATGATGATGATGATGATGATGAACATCAATTTGATTACAACGCTACAGCACGCAAAATCAGCGAACCGCTAAACACGATAAATGTCAATTATACCAACAAAATAAACAGTTATGGTCACAGTTAAAACGCGGTTAAACCTATGTACAAGAGCTACCGTTAATAACGTGCAAATTGAATATTGGATGACAAGGCATTGCAAAAAGTTATTTTAGAACGAGTTGTCTATTTATAAAAGTGAAGCGCAATCTCACACCCGATATAGGGTTCCGAACAATCAAGTAATATTTTTGTAAGGATTTCGTATTTTGTACGGAAATTTACAAGTTTAGGTATATTTTATATCTTAGGCTATTTACTCTTAAACTACTAATAATTCTCAAGAAAACTTAACCGTTATAGTTTTTCTTGTAAGTTAGATATCCTGAATTTTTTCAGACAGGGGGGGCTCGATTTTAATGAAAATATGCACTTTAAAATGAAATAAAATGAAATGAAATGAAACCCCCTAATGGTTAAAGACCTATCCAACGATATCCCAGACTACAAGGTTAGATATTTTTTTTATTATACAATTTTGTCGGCATAGTTTACATATATATTCGTGCAAAATTACAGCTTTCTAGCATTGATAGTCCCGGAGCAAAGCCGCGGACGGACAAACGGACAGACATGGCGAAACTATAAGGGTTCTGTTTTTGCCATTTTGGCTACGGAACCCTAAAAATTGGTTTTATATAAATGTATGGTTCTACCAACTATTTTATTCATTTTTTACTGACTTCAGACAGGTGAAAGTCGCAGGAGTTTGACTGATTCGGGTAGGGCAGGTTGTTTGGGGGAGATTTACGGACGTCCAGCTAAGGACATCTTTTCACTGCCGACAATTGATGATGAATTCGAAACAACCTAATTTTTCTCTATGTACTTATTTTTGTTGAACAAGAATGTCATCTAAAAACAACAGTTCATCGTTTTTGCAGTGATAACTGGTACAGCGCAAGTTATTGCTTTTCTCTACGATGTTTCTTAATTTAGGTACAATAAAGTGTTCACATACACACATACATAATATACAAAATGTTTTATTTAAATTAATACAGCGTATATATGAGAAATATCCATCAGACCCGAAACTACGAGTAGAATGAGCCGGCCATTTGCGGATGCGACTAGCTAAAGAACAATTAGTAACTACATATCTAAACATTCTAATTCATCTTATTTTCAGCGTGTTGGAGAGACAGATAAACACACAAACAAACGCACTGTCACACTTTTATATTTATAAATAAGTAGAGTATCTAGAAAATGCAAACGTTCTTATCAAACTTTGTTGTGACTATTTTGTCACAGACACTTTTTCGTCACTAAAATCACCCGATTAAAAACAATGTCAGCGACCATCAACCCGGAACAACAAAACAAAGGCATTGTAGAAGACTATTAAAACCGTTTAATGTGATATATAAATAGTTTTAAGATAAAGCTTTTAAGTTTGAGATAAGTGGTTATGATTGATTGTGGGAAGCTCCTGGCCGGTGACAGTAAGTTAAGTTTAGTTGGTCGGGTTGATCTTGCTTAACGTGTGTGATACGATCGGTGTAGTGGGCGGGAGAAGTGTTGATAGTTTGATGTTTTTTTTTGTTTGAGTTAAGGATTAAGGGTTACTGTTGTTAAGGGATAATCAATTTACTTACCGTGCTAAAGCTTATTTTTATTGCTAGCTTTTTATGGTTCCTCATAATAATATGAAAGAAAGAAAGAAGAAAGAAAAGAAAGAAAATACATATATGATGTGCTGTATCTCATAAACCGTGATAGTTTTCACAGATTATGTATAACTGTGGCCGCTGTAACAAAAAATACTAAAAACAGAATAAAATAAATATTTAAAGGGGGCTCTTTACAACGAACGAGTTTTTTTGCCGTTTTTTGCTAATGTATAATGAATGTTGTATAGATGGTATGGAACCATTCGTGCGCGAATCCGACTCGCACTTGGCCGGTTTTTTTAATTTTAATCTTTGATAATTATAATGATAATTTATAATGGAAAAAGTAAGAGGAAGCCTTTGCCCAGCAGTGAGAAAGCGTACCTATATATTTGGCTATTCCATAAAAAAATACAATAGGGTATTTTCCGAAATAAAAATATATTATTCTATTTAGCTTGTGGTTTATTTTATCAAAAAATATTAGACAAGTGTTTTTTTTGTTAATTAAACAAAAAATTAAGATATAGCTGGTTAAAATTTTGTATGACGTCACGCCATGTGACACCTCTTGTTAAATTGACAAAAGAATAAATTCGTGTCCAATATTTCTTACGTTCTAAACCAACAGCCACTTTTACCAAATTACACATCTCAACTATCAAGACTACTTAACCCTTCTATTTCCAAAAGCGCGCCTCATACATTATGCGGTTGACATACATTATAATATAATCCATATAATAACATTTCCTCATAATAACGCCATTAGAATTAGTCCGGCCGCAGCCGCTACGTGTGCGGTCGGACTATACAAGCCTGCAAGTTATAGGACGTCACGGTTTAAAAAATTGTGACCAAATCGCTAAAAGTAGCGGCATGACTTGACTTAGTGTTTTCACTCTTCATTGAGAAAAATATGGGACAGATATTTGTGTTGTCGTCTCGGTTTTTACCGTCCGAATAAACAGAGACGGCATCACGTTAATCTTTCCTATACAATTTTGCAATGAATGATGTTGAAACGCCTTAAGTGCCCAAGTCCCTGGGGCAAAGGGAGTTCTCAGTGGCTCTTTTAAATGGCTCTCCATCGCTATCCTTCTAGAGCTTCACGCTTGAGTTCGCTCCAGGTCTTCTGGAGGTTTGTTAGGTACTTAAATGATGAAGATAATAGACAGTTAAAATTTTGCGTGGACATTTCTTAGCGTGTGTTCACTAAGCAGCTGCGTGGAAATGTTTGCCATAAGAAACGTTCTATCTCAGCCGGTTGGCAACGCATCAGCTATTTGGTCAGCATGCTTGGTCTTTTACCTGTTCTATAAAATTCTGACAATTTTTTGCCTATAATCTGTTACCTATCACATTATTTTTATTTGCTCGCATCCGCCCTTATTTGAAGAAATAAATATATATTTTCCAGTCTTGTGTGTGTTTTGCCGAAATAATACTGAAATTTGCCACTAAATGTTTGTAAAAGAATTAAAAGTTTGCAAATCGCTACATCTTGCCTTAACATTACCTTGGACCACAGCCTAATCCAAAAAGTCACGAGTGTACTACGTGTGTGGACCACTAATGCCCGCTTATAGTCGCTTATGACGTGCCGGGAGCGTGTTGTGAATCCCAACCCTGGCGGAAGTCATCGAGATGACCTCTGCACCCTACATGATTATAGAATGACCCTGTGGCTTTTGGTGAAGCATCTGAGTGTATTCATGTAATTAAAAATACCCGGGCGACCGAGTTTTGCTTGGGCTAAAACTCGATAAGCGTTTTCCCAGAGATAAGACCAAGCTAGATCGATTTGTCATCCCCAAAACCCACATACCAAATTTCATCGAAATCGTTGGAGCCGTTTCCGAGATCCCCGAAATATTATATATGTATAAGTATATACAAGAATTGCTCGCTTAAAGGTATTAGATACATGTACCTACAGGCGAAGAGACTGAATCACACAGTATCAGGGTGGAACCTTTTCATAATCAATTTCGCTATGATTTCTTTGGCAAATGTAGGTATGTGATGTCAACATGACATTAGTAGCACTGAACAGACAAAGAACTGAATCGCGTGCCAGGATGGAACTCTTTCGCTGCAAATGCCATGTTGGCATTCTATACATCTTGGCTTAGATCAATCAAGGCAAATATTCCACAACTTCCAAATCTTGCATCAGACAATCAGAGCAAGGTGCGCGCTCGTTGGATCACTTATTAAACGTCGAGGTTGTTTATGCGCCGCTAGATTTGGTCTAATTGTAATGTGCGCTGAGTTTCGTAGATTTATCAGTTGACTGGTTTTGACCAAAGGCGGGGTAGAGTCGAGTTCATCGTTTGGGTTTCTATACGTCACACTGTAAAGTGGGCTTTGTATAAGAATGAATATCACGCGAGCCCATTGTGGATTGGAAACTTCGCAAGTAAAGCCGAAAAAAAAGGCCGGCAACGCGCTTTTGACTCTTCTGGTGTTGCAGGTGTCCATGGGCGACGGTAATCGCTTACCATCAGGCGATCCATTTGCTCGTTTTCCCCCTAATACATAAAAAAAAACTATCGAATTTCTTTGTAGGTGTGGGCAGGTTCCCTCTCGATATTTTCCTTAACTGTAGCTCATGGTAAATTTCAAATGAAATTTCACGCAAAAATTTCGAAAAAGTTAAGATGCAAGCCCAGGAACGAATACACGATCTTCTGCATGAGAGGCCATAGGTGAAACAACTAGGCTACTATAGGTAAAAGAACTTAAGAAGATGACCTGTTGTATTGTATTGTTGTTGTTGTCCCGTCACTTTTCAGCATAAAACATATTTATTTATTTTTATGAGAAATTATGATGTTTCATAAAAACCTTCGAGGTAAGGGTAGAGGGCTAAAACATAAAACATATTTTAAAATTTATGACGGTGGAAGCATTCTACACTTCCACTGAACGTAGATATAGTTTAGATATAGTTAGTGTTTAGTATGTAACTAAGGGACCCCATACAAGTATTTTATTTCCTTTCTGCCAAGTATAAAAAGAGGACGTCTAAAAGTGCCCATTTATTTACTGACATTTGAATTTTGAATTAATGACGAAAAAATAATATAAAGATATTTATGTAAAAACTGCGTCCATACGCAAGTTTTTAGAGGTATTCGAGACTGATTAAACTACTTTTTTTCTCAAATAATAAGAAGATAATTCAAACCCGCTGCAATGTGATTGAAATGTTGAGATAATTTAACATTAAACAGTGGTCTGAATTACCTGTTTGGTGCCGTTACTGCAACATTTGGGAGCCAGATTTTTTCCGCTCAGTATTAAACTCTTTATTGTACATAAAACACATGAAATTTACAGATAACAAGATAATAACATGTACAAAAGCGAACTTATCCCTTAAAGGGATCTCTTTCAGTTGACCTTTGAACGATTGATTGTATATCAGAAACGGGTAGACACTACGAGTACATGGAAAAATAAAATAACCGAAATTTTAAATTAACTCAAAATGTTGTTGTAATTTTTTTTTAAATAACATAACTTAGTCGACTCTTCAGTTCAGTTCTTCCTTTTCAGTTTTCCTGTCGTACAAAGATCTGATTGTTTCGTTTGTCCACTCCAATCCAAATAGCTTATAGACCATTATAATAGCATAATAGGTAGCATTGACGCTTATTGATGTGGAAATATCAAGTTTCCCTCAGTTATACAAAGATAAGAGTGAATGCATCGTAACTTGGTTTTTGGTTGGATATGTTTAAGAACGATATCAAGAACACATTGTGACGTGCCTTTTTAGGGTTCCAGAGCCAAAATGTTGCCAAACGGAACCCTTATAGTTTTCATCAAGTACGTCTGTCTGTCTGTCTGTCCGACCGTCCGTATGTCACAGGCATTTTACTAGAAAACTACAAGATGTATATCATTGAAATTTAGAGTACAGATGTCTTGTCAAGCCGCTATTTAGTTTAGTTGTAGTTAAATTACTCCGTTGCTCCATACACGTAACAGAAATTGTTTTTTTTTTTAACTCGCATCAACGTGTTTCACATAGTTGCACACATCGACAGGTCTTTTGAAAAGTTATACTCATAAACTTTTTTGACTAAGTGGAGATTTCCGGAAATAATCGCTCCCAAAGTAGCAAAAATTGTATCCTCTCCCCTTTATACTGTAAACCGTTTGTCCAAAATATATACAAAAAATATGGAAAGGTAACGCTTAATAAGTACTTTCAAAGAAAATTGGTTTCAACATGATCGGATATACCGTTTTTGAGTTATTGCCGAAAAACTGCACTTCTCAACAAAAGGACGTAAGTGCTGTGAAGATACGCTCTTTTTCTGGTAATAGATTTAAGACTGTAGTAAGTGTTTTAATTGTGTTATAACGCACATAATATTACTTGATTTTTTCGTAATGGCTACGGAACCCTATCTTGGGCATGTCCGACACGCTCTTGGCCAGTTTTTATTTATTGGCAAGAAACAAACAGTCTTATACAGAGTTATGAACAGACTTAAATTAACACAATTATAGACCTATTTTCCAAGGTTTGCTAGGTAGGTATACAATAATAGGACAAAGAAAGAAATGATGAGAATTAATAGGAATTTTGACAGGTAATATTTAGGAGAGAACAAATCCAGATTTGTTACGTATTCACTTCCCTACAAATGAAACTAGACAGGAAAGCTGAAAACAAGTACATAAATGGTTGAAAATATAAATTAAATAATAAAACTAACCTAAAGTATGGTTACTTCAAAGCCTTCTTTAGCATATTATAGGTGGTAGATTTTTTTTGACATTTATTAGTGCTTATTATAGCCTAAATTGAATAAAGATATTTTGAATTTTTTGACTTTGACTTATCAAGTGAACTATTAAAAATATCAACGTCTACCAGTTTTTCATTGTTATTAAAAATGCAACACGCACGTCTAATAAACATATTTCTAGGCGTGACATAGCGCAGGATCTAATAAAGGCGAAAGAGATTGTGCACCATCTAAATCAATTGATAAGAACTAGCACGCGATAAGCTATCAACAAAATCTTAAGATAAAGGTCGCCTGACGACGAATTATCTCCTCTCACTTTAACCACCTCCATCTACATTATAAAATATATCTATTACCACCTTTAGGTATGCTTATAGACATGATCAGTTCTAGTAAGTACCTAAAAGAAAGTTTTATTAAAATTTAGAATAACATATCCTAGTTGGAGGTTTTAATGTTTATGCATTATAGATATACTAAATACTACACTTCAACCCCTGAAAACTGATTATATATGTATATTGAAACTTTGCAGGCAATTAATATCACGGGTCATTTTACACCAATTGCCTATATTTCTAAATAAAAAATATATTTAGACCATCTATTATCAGAAAAATTAGACACGAACTAGCTTTTGCCTGCGGCTTCGCCCGCGCTCGGGAATTGTGCATTTTTTCGGGATAAAAAGTAGCCTATGTCACTCTCTGACCCATAAACTACATATCTCTATGCCAAAAATCACGTCGATCCGTCGCTCCGATTCGACGTGAAAGACGGACAAACATACAAACACACACACTTTCGCATTTAATAATATTAGTATAGATTTAGTCTTCTGTAAATCAAGAAAAAATTTAAAACGCGGGTCCGAGCTTGACGAATTTCTATATTCAGTTACCTATTTCTAAATCGAAGTACATTTTGTAACCGGAGTACGATCATGATGTTATCACGAACCTATTATCACGCTACTTGCTCTCCCCACATTAGGGTAATTCTCCCCGGGGTACGTTTACCCCATCGAGTAGACATATTGTTGACGTTGTTACTGTCAGCTTACCTACCGGAAAATAGTGAGGTTCGGTCAATTGGGTTACGGTAACTAGGGTTTTGGCTTTGTGGAAGTTGGTGGGTAGGTTATAAAGATCACTAAGTACTTGAATATCATCTAATTTAAATGACTTTTTGTTAAAAAAAAAATTACTTGCATTGTTATCCAACCTAACTTATGCATAACAATTTTCAAGTCAATTCGTCCACCAAAACTGGGTTAAATTCACATTCCAAAAATTAATCAAATTTAACACGGCAAGTTAAAAGAAAATGTTCAAATAATATTTAAAAAAACCTCTTGGAAGAGGTTTCTCCAGATATATAAAATTAATAATCACTCCAACCGTTTACCATTCCTTTCTGATTAGTTTGTTTAAATTAATGCAAAACTGTGACACACTGGCTGGTAGCTGAAAAACATGCCTACATATATTATTACAGTAAGTAAAACAATTAAAAATATATCTCAAAAATCAATTTCAGTGCATTCCAAATTCAAACCGCATTTTTCCAGCCAGCTCTCACTTCAACCCTTTAAAACAAAAACATGTCGCATAAACAACCTCCATAAACACGGAACGCCATATAAAATTACGAACATGCCAGAATCCCACACGTATTACGTGCCCATAAAACAAAAGTGCCGCATAAATTTTCCCGGTAGGCATTAGCTGCGGGATTTTCCACCATGTGAAAGAAGCTTTTCCGGGACCATGGGAATTTGTGACTAGATATGTTGCTCTACTTTGTTTTTGTGTTTGATTCTAAAATAGAAAGTTGACTGCGTTTTGATTGGTGTATAATTCTTAGAGATTCTTGTTATAATTACGTGGACGGTGTAATTAAATAACGAGTGGTCAATGCGGACACTAAGTACGTTTGCAGCAAAGATAAGCCATTCTTAGAGCGCATGAGGCCAATCGAATAGTTATTACTCGAAGTGGTCGCCATGGTGGAAATCGATCGTATTATCATCATCAATTTTCAGAGACATAAAGCAATGAGAGATACTAGGTTTTATTTATACATTTTATTACATCCTGTAACAAAGTGTTCTTGTTCTTTTGAGATGCTAAATTCCATTAATATGTAGTAGGAACTAAAACCAATTACCTCGATTTTGGTAACGCAGATGATACGATTGCTTTTTACATCACTTACACAGAACTGACAGTAATATTGGATACGACAAAGCACTTAAAACTAACGCAACTCCTTTTGTGTTGCCGTTAGAGCGTATCAGATGCTTTGTCTGAAAACTAACATCATCATCATCATTATATCAGCCTCAGGACATCCACTGTTGGACATACGCATTTTACGCATCCCCCATTGGCCTCCAATTGCTTCGGTGACTCAAGACTATTGCTGGTGATATTAATAGTAATATTTGATTTGATTGGCCGATCTTAAAATATTGGACTGAGCAGATAAAGAGTGTGGCGCAGTTTGTAACATAGCTAGTATAATAATAATAAATATATGTCCTTAAATACTAATACTAGAATAAGTTTAAAATGTATTATCTTTGTTTTGTTTTTGCTTAATTACTAACACTATGGATACTCTGTTTGTCCGAAATAACGAACTTGAATTGAATGAATATTATAAATATGCGTGCGTATGTAAGGCTGTGCGTACGGCCATGCGTGTGTGTATATAATGTGAGTGTTTGTGTGTTGTTTATACTTTTTATTGTACAAAAAGGTTACAAAAAATAAAGTGCTAAGTACAAAGGCGGACTTATCCCTGAAGGGATCTCTGACAGTCAACCAGACAAAAGTTGAGTGGTAGAGAAGAGTTATCAAAATAAATATATATATTTTAATTGCTACGTACTCGTGATCACGCATGTGAATTCGCCGCGAACCCGCAGATTTAACCGAAACATCTGATCCATTTCGTTGGTGACATTCTTACGCTGTTTCTGCCGATCCGCAATCCCTATTCCAGATCTTTCCAGCCCTAACGACCAGATCCAAGGGCCCAGTGCACTGCACTAGAGTCTAGTTAAAATATTTCCATTGAAAGTAGAGCATCATCCCAGGCCACACACCGTTTAACCCTACGGGCTGCCACCTGTTGCGCCACACGTCCCCTATACGTAAACAGGCCGGGACGCTACGTGACTTGCCACGGGCTGAAGGGTTCATTTTGCGATATGGGCCCCGGTTGGAAGTTCATTTTTCTTGAGTGCCTACGCTGTCTTTTGTTTTTAATGGGTGTAAAGAGTTTAATGGATAGCCGTGGTTTACATTTTATCGACTTGTTTAAGTATTTAGTAAGGATATTAAATTATGAAACAGAAAAAAGTATAAACTTATTCTAAGTTTATGTTTCTACTAGAGTTCGCACGCGTAGACTATTCGATCTGGTAGTTACAATTGAAATTCCGGGATTTCACAAAATTCCCCTGGGAAATCCCAAAATTTACATCGTGGTCTTCATTGAGGTTGTGTTAAGAACAACTGTCCAAAATTTCAAGACTCTAAATCCACTGGTTGAAATTTCAAGATTTTATCCCTATTCCGTGAGAATGTTGGGATAAAAAGTAGCCCATGTATAATTCCAGACGTCCAGCTACCTACATACCAAATTTCATGACTCTAAACCCAGCGGTTGTTATTTCAAGATTTTATCCCTATCCCGTGGGAATATCGGGATAAAAAGTATTATTTGTATTAATCCAGGTTATAAACTAATTTTGCCTTATCCAAATCCGTCCAGGCCTTCCAGCGTGAAGAAGTAACAAATATACTCACAAACTTTCGCATTTTTAATACTAGTAGAATATTGAATTGTGAAACAGAAAAAATGATAAACTGTTCTAATTGTACGCTTCTATAGAACGTGTCTTCAAATTACTCTGAAATAGAAGATGGTTGGATTCATCTTCATCATTACCAGCCGGAAAAAGTACACACCTCCTTTTTAGAACGCAACAATGAACCACCACTGGCATCTACCAGTTGTCCGCATTTCTCATGATATCGACAGTCTACCTAGCGGCAAACATTATGTTCTTTCACATCTTCCTTTTCGTGGTCGCCACTCGATGGTTACTGTTCTTTGAGCGATGTGACTTGCCCATTCGCACGTCAACTTACTAATTCTTCGAGCTATGTCAGTAACTTTAGTTCTTCGACTTTAGAAACGAGAAAGAAAGAAACTCCGAGCATAGATAGTTCATTCCCGTAGCTCGTTGAATTGAATTGCTCGCAAATTGGTGCATTATCTACCTCACAATGTTTTCCTTGATCGTATAGTAAATTTTAAATTAATTTCACACATTAATTCTGAAAATCTCAGGGGTGCGAGACCGAACTCGAAGTTTATTGAGAACCCATAGATATAACCACTAGGTTGCCACGACTTCACAGCATGATCCTTTAATTATTATGAATGTAAATCAATGTCATATTCTTTTTTTACTAATATTATGCTCTCGCGCATCTAACCGCATCGAAGGCTGCGCGCGCCGGACGGCATGTGACGAGTGACCTTATTTTTTTATTATGTTTAGTACCATTTCGTACTAGGTACTCGTCTGGTTATGGCAATTTAAACGAAAAAACTATTTTTAGACATTGTCAATGGAAATACATTCGCCATCAGATATTTTGGAGAGGCCAAACTGATCATAAATACCGAATCATGAACTCTAAAACCTTAATAATAGAGTGCATTTTCCGCAAAGAAACGAATTTTAATTATTTAGTGGATATTATCTAATCGTGTCCTAACATCTTCCAGATTAATTTTAAGACCTAGCAATAACTTATAAATCACAACAGTTACTATTTGCTATCCTTATTTCATCTATTTAAGCAAAAAATATTGTTTTTAAATACTGAAACATTTTTCTTTACCATTTATCTCAACACGTTTTTCCAAAAAAAGCCAAGGCCAACGATTTTCCAATTAGTGGAGAAATACCCTTATAAATCACTACAGTTACTATTTGCTGCCGTGGTGGCATAGTGGTTTGAATCGCCTCAAACAGAGGGTCGTGGGTTCATCGCACCTCTGAGTTTTTCCAACATATTTGAAGATAAGGAATCGTGATGCACAGAAGTTCCAATCACTAACTATGGCCCAAGAGGAATACCTGGGATGCTAATTTTATATATTTAAGCAAAAATTATCCCACACCTGTATTCCTCGTACTTCTACCGCGAAACTTTCAGAGCCTATTGAGGGAGAAAAATGTTTGAATACATCATGGCGGGGGAGCAAAGAAAATATGTAATATTTTAATATTCTCATCTGTTGCTCCGCGGTGCAAGTGACGGGAGGCTAGGCGCAGAGGTATCGTTTTTTTTTGTTTTTTTTTTCGCTGGCTATAAAGTTAGACCTGTCCCGTTTGGGACACATAACGTACAGACAAACGTACTGTTTATATGATGAATACAATACAATATTTATACCTCTGTCATTATATGTGTTCTGTGTACCAATTTAAGCGTGTACTTATTTATTAATCATAATACCTAGATATTATTTATCCACATCAGGAACGAGGGACTACTATGTAGATGCAAAGCTAAGACCCTGGCCCCACAATGCTTAGGTATAGTTGAATGCAAAGATATCGACACGGAAAAATTTACAAAAATATGTATACACGACTTTATGCACTTAACATTAAGGTCGTGTATACATATTTCTGTAACTTTGGTCGTGTCGATATCTTTGCATTTGACTGTACTTGGCAACACGCAAATAACAGAGAAGGATTACTGCGCCACCGGTCACGCATATCGACAACATCTGCTTACGAAGGATTTTAGACCCCTGGCGCTATACCACGAAGTGCAAAACTCTAATTTCGTATTTTGCCGTCCCTCTGACGCTTATGCCATTTAATATGCTAGTGAAAGGAACGGTACGATACG
Source organism: Choristoneura fumiferana (assembly GCF_025370935.1). Taxonomy (NCBI): domain Eukaryota; kingdom Metazoa; phylum Arthropoda; class Insecta; order Lepidoptera; family Tortricidae; genus Choristoneura; species Choristoneura fumiferana. The sequence goes on from NC_133494.1 coordinate 14,097,917, forward strand.
AACTTCGATTTGCGAGTTTCGTAGTTAGCCCCTAATGGTCTTCTGTTTTGTTCTATGTGGAATGACTTCAGCGTAAACGTTCCAAAAGAAGTCAAAACGTCAACGTCGCCATGTGAAAGAGATCGCAACAGTATATCTGCACGTTTATAGCCTCAGTTTTGGCTAGACGCTTGAGGCTTGTGCCACGCTGGGCCGTGACGCGCGGACGTGTCATTAGTCGCCGACGGGCGTTAATGCGTCCTTTCTGGACGGGCAGACATATTCTGATCTATCGTCAAGAGCAGTGAAAATTAGTCTTTTTTCATATCACAAATGGAAAACCATCTCGTGTCTGTCAGCCTGTCTGTCCGTTTGTCACAGCAAAATTCTCCGACACAAATGAACCGATTTAGGTAAAAAATTGTATTTAATATGTAAGTTGGTAACCCAAAGACGGACGTGTAATGTGCAAGATGGAGGTCACGTTAAAGGATAAAATAGTATAAAAAAAACTTTTGCAAAGATGTATCAAATGAAAGAAATTGTAATAATAATAATTAAGGTACTGAAATATGTTTTTATAGTTTTAAGATATTGTTTTTATACGTAATGTGAGCTCAGTCATTTTAAAAATCAAATTGTGAAATTCACAAACTTAGTTAGTCACAAAATGTCTTTGAGAAAAACCTCATTTGACCTATTGAATGTTCTCTTAAAATTAACGGAAGTCAAAAATAATACAGCGTAACATACACACAGTGTTATTTTTGGCTTTCGGTAGTAAATTGGAATAAGTGCTACCCCAAATGTTTACATTGCTGAAGGAGCCTTCTTCACCGGATATTTGTTTAAGCTGAAGATACTCTTAAAATCGTCGTAATAAATTAATAATCAACGTAACAAAAATCCCTCAATCACCGTATTCCATCATATAAAGTCCGCGTCGTTAGCAAAATGTGGCGTCTGATGAATGAGGTGTGAATTAAAAAAGATTTTAATGTGAAACACGTTAATGCGACTGGATGTAGAGCATTCTGTATCACGTCATAATGCCTGGAACGTGCTGCGATGGGAATAAAAACCGTTTCATACTAGCTTTAAATGAGGCTTTAGTTATAATTTAAGGTAGAATGGAGCAAGATGTCGATGGCGTAGAGTTGACGGCTACAAAATTAAAAAAAAGTGAACCATAACAATTACTTGGCTAACCCGTGACCTTACGATGGCTAACGTCTGTCAGATGTTAGATATAGTCTAACATCTGGTAGCATAGTGAAAGTGTTGCTTTGAAGAAGAACTCTGGTTGAGTTTGAAACGCGTCAGTGCTGTGTGGCGGTGGTGACAGTTGAGTTTGTGTGAACACACGTTTGTTGCAAGACGTAGCTATGGTAAGGTCGCGGTGAGCAAAGTAATTGTTACAGTTTATTGATATGGACTTCAGCAAAGTAACACCCTGATTCAATAAAATAATTAAAGAGTATTCATGTGCAGTAAAACGGATTCTAACCCCTTCTAAGCGTACTAGTACAGTCACCAGTACCAATGTCTGACACAACAAGCGTGCATAAATATCTGATACGACTCTATTCCTTGGGCCGGAAGGACGTGTCAGATATTTTTGCACGCTCCGCTGTGGCAGAGATTAATGCTGGCGACTGTGCCTATCAAGAGTGCTACTACCAATCAATGTTTCGGGTGGGTTAGTGGGGAGCCCGCGTATGCCCACATTCGGTTTCGAATCTCATTCTCCAATCTATAATGCTAATAAAATAAACAATCATCATCATCATTATCAGCCAGAAGACATCCACTGTTGGATATAAGACTCTCCATAGACCTCCACTTGCTTCAGTTCAAAGTGGCCTGCATCCACCTCTAACCCGCAGCTGTCAAGTCATCTGTCCACCTCGTTGGTGGACTTCCTATGCTGCGCTTGCCAATCCGCGGTTTTCACTTTTCTTCCTCAACGACCATTGCTTCCATGCTATATATGACTCTATATCCCTTGCCATGCTGGCCGAGATAGGTGTATATCTTTACTTATTTCTCACAAAACGCGCAATATCGCACACGACTTCAACCACCCCTTATGCTCGCATTTGTCTCGAACAAAAACCTCGCATTTAATTACGTCTCCATTTTCTCGCACATATTTCTACGCGGCTATTACGTCTAGGTAATAGCCCCTCGTCGACACTCCAGGTAAACGTATGAATGCGCTCTTGTGGTCGACAAATGTACCTCTTTATGTTAGTTTTTAAGGAGAAAAGTCTACGTTCTTTACCTGTCTGGGAATAGGGGAATAAGTAAGGGTTTTTAGAAATAGGAGGCTACGGACATATGTACGGTAATATAGTACTTTGATTGTTGCCATGCCGTGCCCTTTTTTAGAATATTTTTAAGCTCAGTCAGTCGTTTTATTCAACAATGGCGGTGCGAGGTAATTTAAGACTCCGGTGTAAAAAAAAATCGGCACCCCAAATTTTGTAAGTTTTATCCAGTTTAATACTTACAAACCATAGTCATGCAATGCAAGGCACAGTAAGTACAGCTCCTCTCTCAAACTGAATAAAAAAAATTGTTCCAGAAACTAAAGTTGTTGTTGTTGTGTAATCTTCTACGTGGGACAAATTTTCTCTTCGGAGTTCAGTTTAAGCTTCACTGATGTTGCTGCGTAGAATCCAAAGGTCCTTTTAGCGTTTGCAGCAAATGGAAATCAAATATAATTACAAAATTAAGTCATAACTCCAAAATCTGTAGCAAAACAATCGCCATAAATTCAAAAATCCCCACAGACAAATCATAAGCCGATTACCAGAGACAATAAACAAAGCGATATTTTCAAGTTATTGTAACGTTTCAGAACTATTTCAAAGTGCTAGTACTGGCCAGGCGTTAAGATTGTGGTATCTATGCGCTAATGCACTAGTAACTCATGTGCAATTGTGTGGTGGGCCGTTGCAATGTGAGTTACTGCGTTTTGTCTGTTCCGCGTTGCTTGTCTTTTGGTTTGGTGGGATTGTTTTACTATTGCGATTTGATTCGTTGTGCTAGGCTTGCTTCTGTACCTGTATTTGTGATCGGTAAAGGCTGGCCAGGAATATAAAAAACCTGACGCGAGGGCAGCACTTCTACGTTTTATATTGCAACATTCTTTACACTTACTGTACGATACCTACCAGTCATATTGACTACGGTGTCGGTGATGTTATTTAAAGGAATATTTTTTAATCCCTCGGACTTTTTCTTTGAAAAATACTTTTAGACATTGTGAATTATTTTCCTTCCAAGGCTATGGATAATCTTCGGCATTTTAACGCACAACAACACAAAATAACACTTTAAAATACCACGCGTAAACAACGTTAGGTAAATTTTTGTGTTACCAGTGCAAGAAATTAGTTATATTGCTTTTCCGCAAAATGGCAAGGTTTTTTATAATTCTGGTCAGCCTTTAGAAAGTAAGCATCTCTAAGCTAAGGGAAATTTTGTTTATTACATTTAATTTTAATTTACTTACTTTGTATTAATAGATATCATAACTAAAAGGTCTTTCTGCCTCGTATTGACTATGAGATATAAAGAGTTCTTTGCGGCAAGGCTAACATACTTTTGATTTTCAACGTAGTGTGGTGAGTGGTATTAAATTACTTTTTGGGTGTAATATTGGTCTTTGGTGTACATATTTATTTAAAGTATAAGTTTATCATCATCATCATCATCATCGTCAACCATAAGATATCCACTACCGGGCATATCCCACGGAAATCTTGCGATTTATCTGAAGACGAAAAATCGTGTATTTTCTGCACGAAAATATACTGTGTATCGTACAGACGTATTCTTCTATCTAGCACCATGCGGTAGCGGACTAGCTAGGTAAAAGATAACCGGATAATCTAAAAGTGGTTAGAGATACAGACTACAAAGCTTGAGGTCCTGGGTTCAACCCGGTGTGGCAGAGATGAATGAAAAATAAAAATGTTTGTTCTTGACTATATGGATTTAAGTTTGTGACACGACAGGACACCAAAAACGAGTACCTAAAAGACAAGCTTTGCTTAATTTGTAATTTAGTTAAGCGGTGTGGTATAATCATCAAGTTAAATATAGACACTCACTCGCGTGCAATACGGATCTTGCACAAATTCATAAGTATACACACATTTGCACGAAAGTGGGTAATAAAGTCGTGCTCGATAGCGTTATCTGTCGCGTAAATTTGTCAGGCATCTGTCCCTCGCAGCCGCCAGTTGAATCCATCTTACTGGCACCGTTGTGCGTTGGACTTGGTATATTGAACTGGGGTATGGCTATTATAAGTCCTGGATCATAGGGCCAGTAATGTACGACCAAAACATGTGAGCCCTGATGATTCATGTATAAATTATAAAAGGTACGTTCCGAGAGAATAATTACTGAGACGTTACATATTATTAACCGTTTTAATTACACTGAATAGGGGTTGTATATATTTTACTATGTAAGTACTGTAATATACTTATTAATAAAAATTAGAATGTAAGAAAACTCGCATGTTACTTTAAGGTCTACCATAATTGTACAAATGAACATGATCGCAATAAATGAATATGAATTTGAATACATTTAAAGTAAGCAATGATCGTCATTTGACTTTCACAACTGTGACGTAACATGCGATTACGGTCCGAATTGCACTTTGTTCCCGTGATGATTGTACTGTGTTCGATTTGGACCGAAAACTGTCATTTTGAATTTGAGATTGACAGGCTGGATACTAATGACAGTTTACCGCAGTTTACAGCTACTGGTTGCTCACAACTCTCGCGATGTCGTCAGTCCCCCTAGTAGGAGGACTGCCAACGCAGCATCACAGTTGCAAATCGATAACCTTTCTTATCCTTAACAGTTACATCTGCCTGCCCATTGACACGTTAACTTACAAATTCTCCGAGACATGAATGAAAGGAAACTAATGAATGAAATGAAAGATTTTTTTATTTACCAACATAAAAAAATATATACGTAATTATTACAACACAGTTGATGACTATGAGATAAATAGGAAATGAGATTTTCAGTCTCTTAACTAACTTACCTAAACATTTAACTAAATCTAATAAGGTGACTTCGCTGCCAAAGCGATACAATGACATCCTAACATTTCTAATTCAGCTTCGGATGTACCTACAATACCTACATATATAATATTTTAAATATTAATTCTTTAAAAACATCAAGCTTTAGTGGTTAGGCTGTACATTGTCTGCCAGTCAGTCAGCTCACTAGATATGTAAACCCTTGACAATCAGGTTATAGAGCCAGCATAAATCTCCGCTCTCCCTTTGTCAACATTCTGTAGGAGTCACATAACAATATTTCCTGCCACGCGCTCATGTCCATTTTATAACGCATTAAGAGAACTAGCGCATGCGTCGTAAACGCAGATTTACAGGCTATAAAGTAAGCGTAAAGGGTTATGTGGAGGTACTCAGAGCAGTATTAAGGTAAGTTTCAGATTGTAATAAAAAGTTGTTGGTTTTGCGGGGGAAAATGGTCTCAGACAATTTCGTTTAATACTAGCTTTTACCTGTGGCTTTGCTCGCGTGAACTTTTGAGTAAGTACCTACCGAAAATTACGTCGTTATCGTGATCTTCAGTTAAGTTGCATGAAGAACACATCCGTGCAAATTTTCATATATCTAGACTCAAAATCCCGAAAACCCTTTCCTAAATCCCAAATTCTTAACCGTCAGGTTTTTTCCTAGTCGTCAGGTTAAGATTTTGGCATTTTACACTCACACACACACACACACACACACACACACACACACACACACACACACACACACACACACACACACACACACACACACACACACACACACACACACACACACAAACATACATACACACCCACACCCGCGCTCACTCTCGCACACGATACAAATTTTTGTGACTTTTAATTTAACTCCCAAATCGAACGGTTTATGCGACTGAAGCCGGTGGTAAAAGCTAGTGATGTACTTAAACGTTGTTCCCGCGGGATAAATGGTCCAACTTATCCGATGTCGCTAAAAATCCTGCAGCCAACAAACTATCACATGTAATGTTTGGAGTTGTTTCCTGCAAGACTTTCGCAGATGTTTTACATGAAGTTGGTTTGAATCATAACATGAAGCGATTAATTTCACACCAACAAATAAGTATCAATTGGCGAAAACTAAACAGAAAGTTGTTTAGTCATTTTTTTTTTAATTGGAGTCTATTTCATTTGTAATATAAGTCTATGAAAAAAAAATTAAAGGTTCAAAAGATGCATCCCTGTGAAATAATAAATGAGACATAGAGAAATGGATGGGCAAACTCTGACTTCATCAACCAAAATAGTTTTAACAATTAATTTATAAATGAAACCGAATTATATGAAAAAATATCGAAATTCGTTTCTCATAATTGACTTTTCTATACAAAAAATAATTAACTTTATATTTAAGCAGCACCCAGCAGCAGCTGCGAGCAGAGCAGTGGCGAGCAGTGCGCGTTTTGCAGCAGCTGCCGGGTCACGTGCTCCTAGATGAAGGGCTACGAATTAGCCCAAAATTTATCGAACTAAACTCGATTTAAGACGTGAGTATTTTTAGGGTTCCGTGCCCAAAGGGTGCCAACGGAACCCTATTACTGAGACTCCGCTGTCTGTCCGTCTGTCACAGGACGGTATCTCTTGAGTCGTAATAGTTAGACAATTAAAATTTTCGCGGATTTATGTATAGGTACTGTGGCCGCTATAACAACAAATGCTAAAAAGAAAATAAAATAAATATTTAAAGGGGGCTCCCATACAAAAACGGGATTGTTTTTCCATTTTTTGCTTGATATTAATAACGGCAACAGGTAGATGCTTGAAATATTCACAGAATTTTTAGTTGTATAATCACTTTTAAAGTAAATAATTAAATAAAAATAAATATTTAAGGGGGTCTCATACAACGAACTTGATTTTTTTGCCGTTTTTTTGCTAATGTCTAAATGTTGTATAGATAAAGGCCGACTCGCACTTGGACGGTTTTTTTTGATAATCTCAATCGACACCCGCTACGTCTTTTCCCGTAGCCCAGCCAGACCAGGCACAATGTGGCGACACCGGCCTCTAAATCAGAAACCCGATACGGTAGTGTCGCGGCCCCGTGTCTGCGTCGACGTATTTACTTACACGTCCATTTTGTATCGAGAACGTTACACGACTTACAAGGTGGATTGAGAGCTTAGCTGTTACAGTTACATGGTAGAGGAATGGGTAGCATTTAGTACCAAAGAGAAAGAAGAAAGTTTTTTCCATACAATACAATCACATGATCATGTCAGCCGAAACACGTCCACTGCTAGACATAGGCCTCCCCCAAGGCTCTCCAATCAGACCAGTCTTTCGCTTTATTTTATGTGTTTAGTTTTAATAGGTCCCACTGAAAAACAGCGTTGTGGCTTGCTGCAACATTATGCTGAGTGGGCCCCAATTTATACTACCTATTCGATGTTTATTTTTTATTTTTTATTTCTTCCTAACGTGTTTTTTCTGTGTATCGAATATGTGTAAATAAATGTCTCTCTCTCTCTCTTTCACTCACTCTCTCTCTGTCTTTCGCATCCAACGCGATCCCGCGATCTTAACCAGGTCGTCGCTCCATCTTGTTGGAGGCCTACCGACAGCTCGTCTCCCGGTCCGCGGACACCATTCGAGAAACTTCTGACCCCACCGACCATCAATCCTGCAAGCAATGTGCTTGCCAACTGCCACTTCAGTTTCGCAATTCTTCAGGCTATGTCGGTAACCTTAGTTCTACTGCGGATATCATCATTTCTGATTCTATCCCGCAGAAGAAACTCCGAGCATAGACGTCCAATACAATACAATACAATTACTCCTTATTGCACACCAACACATAGTAATTAATACAGAAAACACACGTAAACATATAGATATTTTCCAAGGTAAGCAATAGGCGGATTTCGCTTCAGAGCGATCCCTTCTAGGCAACCTTTACGATAGACAGAAGTAAGAATTACATCTTAGCAGGCGGTACAATGTATTACAGTAGGTTAGAGTAACTCCCACTTATATCATAAATGCGAAAGTTTGTAAGTCTGTTTGTTTATTTGTTGGTTTGTTTGTTACTTCATCACGCAAATTCCGTTTACAGACAGTTTGCATCCCGGAGAAGGACATTAGAATTGTTTTTATCCCGGAAAATTCCATATTTCCCGCAGGATAGTGAGAACCGAATTCTACGCGGACGAAAATGCGGGTAACGGCTAGTCAAAAATAAATAAAACTAACTATAATATACACAACAAAACTAAATAGATAGACTCACAGTAACATATAAATAAACTAACAACAACCTTTATACGGAAGATGACTGATAGTGCTCCCTAAGCATAGATTTAAAGATAAAGACTTTGCCCGCCTTACGTCTATCGGTAGGAAGTTCCACAACCGGGTGGCCTGGACTGTATAATGAATAAACATAAAATTTAGAGTTGATACCTCATTTAGCTGGGTTTACTTTTTATTTTCATAGGCAAGCGTCTGAGCCTGGACTCTGTCACATTGCGATCTTAAGTTTTGTGTCTTTAGCAAGGTCTTTAGCAATAGAAGTGGCAGCAGGGTGTCATCTTTTGGGCATGTCGAGCACTGGGATATTTACATTAGCTGTCTCGTGGCTTCGTCTAAGAAGAATTCTCTGATCATTGTCCTGCGGGAAAAGTACAATTATGCGAGATAAAAAAATATCTGATGTGTGAATCCGGGTTGCGAAATTTGCGATGTCGTCAGTCCTATGGGAGGCCTGCCAAGTTGCCAACGCTTCGTCTTCCGTTTCGTGGTCGTCACTCGATGACCTTTCTCCAAAAATTATCTGTTCTTCGAGCGATATGACTTTGCCTATTGCCATTTCAACTAAGCCCTACTAAGTGAAGTACTTGCACATGAAGGCTCGAATTACTGAACGGCCAGTAATGCGGAAGGTTTATGATAATCGCAAATGCTCGTTATCTAGAGTGTAAGGGCTGGATACGTGTCATAGCGATTGCACTTTCAAAGCGGTTCATCGCCTTGCAGACAAAATTGATATTTTGTTGACCGGAAAAATATCAAAGTATATTTATTTCAAAGTACAAAGTAAAGTCAATATCATAATCATAAATAATTTATTGAACCAGGCGTTACTTTGTGGAGGTTCATATCCATGAACTGAAACAATTATGTACTTTGCTCACCCGTGACCTTAAGCTGCGTTTATGCAAGAAATGTGTGTTCATGCAGTTCCTCCACTTACACACACAAAAATCACACAATCCCATCTATCACCACTACCACACTACACTAGTTCATTTCAAACTCAACCAGAGCTCGTCTTCAGAGCAACACAACCATTCACCGGGCTACCAGATGTTAGACTTACAAACCAAAACCACAGAATAACTAATAGTACTACCTTACAGAAGGGACACTCAAACAAAAGTCAAGTTTAGGTATAAATCGTTGCCTACTCTTACGACTTTGAAACTTATTATGTTACACGAGCGTTCATATTGCGTTGTGCACCGTTGACTCGAAACCGGTTTGGCGCCAAATCCAAAACAAAACGTTTTAATTTGCTAATGTAACGCCTCAAGTACCATACTTACCCACTTTATTGTTCTCAAACAAACTACCCACAAAAAATAATAAACTTTAATCGCCACACATACCATGCATTCATTCACATATTATTCACACATTTATTTATTTATTTCAGTGCCTGTCAAGCATCAGCAAATATGTTTCTACGCTCCGACTTCTGGCCGGAGGGTGTGGTGTTCCGTTGTTTCAGGGTAGCGATGAAGACGAGACTATGCCTATTGAGTTTATATTTTTTATTGATAAATTAATAAATAAAATAAATTGATCTACTACACAATGATGATGTGGAATCTTTTATATAAATGTACGTGCGTCGTCTACAGATAGTATTATTACATTGGTACGCTACTTCAAAATGTGACATCGATCCCGCCAGAAACCGTCTTCAAATCAATCTGTAAACATCCAATAGGTACTATCTTATTTTCGACATCAAATTAATCCCTAATTGGATTACAAATTTGCTTCGTTATTTTCTTTCAACTCGTTTTATATTGCTCCAAGTAAAATAATTTTACATCGGTAACGTTAATTGAAAAATTAGAGAAAATGATGAAATTAGATGAACATAATTTTTTACCGTATTCTTTATTTTTGTGTAGGAAGTTAATGAGTCTTAATATTATCAGATCGTTGTCGACAAGCGCGATAAAACAATATAAAAAAAAACAATTATCATCATCAGCAGAGAGACGTTGGTGGTCTTTCTTTCTCTACTGTGAGTGTTCATATTCATATTCATATTCATATTCATATTCGTTGGTATTAATTTGTTGGTACGGGGCGGGGTCTCCTCTCGAGCGGGGTCTTCGTCTTGCCTAATGTAGCTCATTCTGGAAATATGTTGGCAATGGGTAGTCAAGTGTGGAGAAATGGAGAGGAGGCCTATGTCCGAAGACGGGCGAACTAAAGGCTGTTATGATGATGAATGAAGCTGTGGTGGCCTAGCGGTGTGACCTACGGCCTCTTAAGCAGAAGATGGTGGGTGCAAACCCCGGCTCGCACCTCTGAGTTTTCGAAATTCATGTGTCCAACTACATTTGCAATTTACCACTGAGCGTGGGTACTACGGCCCAAGTCATCTCATTCTGAGAGGAGATCTGTCCCCAGAGTGATGATGATGATGATAATGATGATGATGATGACCATCTTAAACGCTATCAGTTCTAACCAAGGACGCTAATATAAGTGAATTAAACGGTCGTGTATTAGTGTACAATCGAGCAACATGTCGCATCGCATCGCGCCCGCGCCGCTTCGAATAACGCAGTTATTTTGAAGTAGTGTCGCCGAAACTGTTTGCATCCAGTTTTGTGAACGGTTTTGATAGTTTACTTCTTTATTTATTTGTTTCTAATAACTAGACACATTGAAAATGTTATGGCAAAATATACAATTATTTTTTTCTAATGTTTTTGTATCATTACATTTTATTTAATTTGTTACGTTTGTTCTTGCAGGTCGAATAAAAACCACTTTTAGTAGTTAAAGCGACTTGAAATTTGGCATGGATATGATTAGATTTAGGAGATTAGTTCAGACTACATTGCAAATACAGCTAAAAGGTTGTAGAAAAAAAACATGTACCTATCAAAACAGTTGACTCTCACAAGACCCATGTATTTAGGTAGGTAATTGCACTGACAACTTGCACTGGTACACAATTAGTTAGGTATTAAGACACTTTCCTCTAACATGATCCGTGAGTTATCACTGTCAGTGCATACACTAAGCACATCTCATGTGCGACAGCGCAGCGATATCCCGCGACACATTGTTTTTCTTCGATTCTTCAAGTACCAAGACGCTTTGCTCTCAAACTACCCGTGTAGTTGTCAGTGCACACATTACCTGTGAGATACCGCGGCATTGTGGCGCGACGCGGTGTTTAGTGCGGCATTAAACCGAATTATTACAAGTAAATTAGGCCGAGCACGCCCACGGGCCAAAGTTAGTGCTTGAAAGTGTGAGCTTGAAAATTTACACGATTTTTGTCTTTCTGTTGCTGGCTTTTTCTTACGCTAAGTTAAATAATGTTACAAATAATATAAGGATATTGGTAATTAACAAGAATGAGCTACGGAATGAAGGGGATCCTGGGTTCGATTCCACGCCGCTATCGCTCGAACAAAACAGCGATAACCGATGCGGGAGAAAGGTCCTCGTGCGACCACGAATCAGAAGGTGAAGCGTAGACATTGCGAGAGTTGCGGCAACTGGTGGTTGCAAGTGGCGAGTTGCCGTTTATTGTGGCGTTCTAAGGGCGGCCTTTGTTCAACAGTGGCACTGTTACAGTGCACGTCTTCAGGCTGATGATGATGATGGAAACAACCCGCAATAATCTCGTGATAAAACAACAATGCCTTTCCAACAAATTAGCGAGCACCAATCACATATCATTTACCAATCGTGATCAAGCTAATTGCCCCGTCTACGGACGGACTGAGTCACGACGCCGCATCATACACATTAATCATAAACATATTGATAAACAATTGCCCTACCTTAAATGAGGGGTCAACCGGGCTCGCTGCGCTAACGTATACAATCGCTACCTCAATCGAAAACACAAATCGATTTCGACTCGAACAATCCAACACAGAATTGATTATCGATGGCCAGTAACATCGCGCATACTACGTTTGAATTTGGAATGTAAGGGTCGATTTTTCCGAGTCGCGTTGCAATCAAATTCAATCGTTTGCTGCAGAGATTTATGGTAGAATTTTGTATGGGTATAGCGCAACTGTATGAAGGCTGTGTTGTCGGCAAAGCTTTGTCGCGGTCCGACAAAGGGGGCACGTGGGAACGTGCGCGTGCGTCGTCCTCGCGGTATTGTAATATTTGTAATGTATGGTTCGTGCGTCGATGGACAATTGATTTTGTGAAAGTGGCTTAGATTTAATGTAATTGTTGGAAATTGTTTAAGATACATACGAAGAAAAGGAATGCATAGTGTTCTTAACCATGTTGGAGCAAAATCACACAGGCACGCTTAATACTTTTTTGATTTTTTGACGTCAAATAAATATCATTCCATGTAACATTAAAAAAAATCGACTAACTATAAAGACATGTTTATAATGTTGCTCATTTTTATCTCCAATGAATAAGCGTTCGACATTAGAAAGTCGTGCGCTATAAGACGAAATCAAAAATTACCCAACTTTAATTTGGATCACAAAAAACGTATGTGAATTTCATAACAATACGCCACCAAACAAAACGAAACCTTGCTCTACGTACTTACGTTACTTTTAAAAGTGTAACGCTAACAAAGCATGTTAACAATCGGACCCCACATACAGCCGTATTCTGCAAGTCACGCCCAAATGAGTCGATCCTATTATCGATACATGAGATACGATCGGCGCTTGTTTCGTGCCAGTATCAAGAAACAATTAAACTATTGATTGCAATTTCGGAATAGGTGCATGAGTTCGGGGAAATTTGTGTAAACTCTGTTTTCAATGTGAAGAATGAAACGACTGAACGTTTTTTTTATATTATTTTGTATATCGTTCTCTTGTTCATAATATATTATTATTTGTGGCATAGCGGGTAGTAATTACTTTTTTTATTAATCTGGGGAAGTGTCCCAGCAAGGCAAAGGTCTCCGATTCCATTCAATACCATACCAAACCATACCATTCAATTCTCGATCCGATGTAGAAAACATAATTGAGTTTTGATTACTTAATAAAAATTATTATCTAATCTACTGAACCACGCGTGATGCGGTGTTGTATAGTATATATTTATTTAAACTTGTGTTTACGAACATATTTTATAAGCAAATATATTCTGAAGAAGGAAACGAGATCTTCAAAAAATAATATTTTGGCAAGGCCTTTCGTCATCTGGCACTATTTTGATAATTTTTAAAACGAAATAGTCAGTTGTAACCCAGTCAAAATAGTAAGTTTCACCCTTAAATAAATTGTAATAATCTCAACCATATCGAAAGCAACCGTAGCGACTAAGCAAGTTAAAAAAATAATAAAAAAACCTCGTCGCTCGCGAAACTTTTTAATAGCGTCGCGGAGACCAATCGAAAAAGTATTGTTTAAATTTCGAATTCGAATGTCGAACTTTCGATCGTTCCGTTGTTTTGAAAATGTACCCCGTGCTAACGGCTATACTTTGGACTCTTGAGTGCATGCGAGATGGACTTTTTTTATTCGCCTGCCAATTAGTGGAATTTTCCGCTGTTTTTGCCAACGAGTATGTTTATATTAAGTTGTTTAAATAAAACGGATGACTGAAAATTGCTTAACGATCTGATGTAGTTGTTGCGTTATCTAAATGTTAATCATAAACGATAACATTGAGTTTCTTGCCGGATCCTAACACAGGTTTTTCCGAACCCATTGGTGGATATTGATATTTGTAAGTAATGAGGGCTATCGTTTTTTGTCTCACTAGATGGCGCACTGTTGCGTGAGGTTTTTAAGTATGGCTTTCAAAGTCTGTTATTACGGGCGTGAAAACAAAGTTCAGATCAAAATCATATTTAATACACCTTAAAACCGTACCATAAAAATATCGAGCATGCCACAGTGTTGCATAGTCCCCGTTTTGTTCGGAAAAAAGGGAGGACAAAGGTTTCCGAAAGACAAAACTGTCTCAAAACACAGACATTCATTGCCCCGGAACGCATATTTGCCATAATTAATTTCAGATATTGCAAAATATTCACAAAATTATTCTAATTATAAATAAACCCGCGTAGCTCACCCAAAAACTATGAGATTTGACATTTCGGAGACCTCACGCTACACTAGCGCCTCTAGTGGCGAATTCATACGCGATAGCCCTCATTGCTGACAGATGTTTTTACTTTGACTTTGATAACCTTATGGAACTTATATAAACTTACGTAATTATACGTATATTTATCATAAATCAAGTTGTTTTATTCACGCTACGTAGGTGTTTTTAACATCTGCTTGGTAAATGCTCCTGCTTGACTTTTGACCAGCCAATTAAAGTGTACCTAGCCATCGCTGCAATTATTTCTTTTTTTATTTACAAATTGTAAGAAAATATCCCTGTATTGGCCAATTTTATTATTCTAGCTGAATTCGTTCTTTAAATCAGCTTACCATCACTTAACAGTAGGTAAGCAATCTAAAAAAAAACCTATCACCAAACCCCTTATCTACTTTCGCGATTATTTAGGTATGTGAAAAATAAATTTAGTATCGTCCTAATCTTTGACAGCGAAGCTCTCACCACCCTGCCTACAATAATATAAATTGTACAACAGATAATATTTCCATAATAAATGTGTAATCCACCGTGGGCCGCCTGATGACACGTTACAAAACGCATTAGAACCGTCGCGTGCGCATCATAGAAATCACGGCTGCGGCTTAATTATACGAATTATACTAAACACGTGTTATTTGATTGAATCCGTTGATGGATAATCTTGGGGTTACCCGGTGTTTGAGTTTATCGATAGCGATTGTCGATAAAAGTTTTTCGAATATTGAAACTTAGTGAAACAATTCCAAAGTTTCAAAATGTAACTAGCTAGAGAGACTTTTACGATGCCTAATTTCCAGTTATTTTATAACTTCGTTTACGTAAGTTTACCTATTCCATCAACGAGTTATACATTGATGCAGTCTTAATAAAAAATATAAACAGTTTTGTTACTAAAAATTGAGAAAATTTATATTCGACAAATGCAAAGTATTTTTAGTTAGATTAAATATTCGCCAATTGATCTGCCAAGGGCGAGTAAATGCTAAGATTTTTATCGAGAAATAATATCGTTGCCTGGAAGAAATCACTTTAAAATTATCATCAGGCCTATGCGTCTGTGCCAGCGAATTTTGGCGTGTTGCCTGTGCACAACGTCTTTGGTGGCTGACTAGACCGATGGAGAGCGACATGTTCGCCCACAGGCCAGACAAGAGAAGTCTGCGGATGTTGGTGCAGAACCCGCCTTGGTGTCGTTTCTGTCACTTGTCAGCATGTGCCTTGAGCCAGGTATAATCGCAATACTTGCGACCCTCCAATACCCGTCCGAGCCAATCTGTGCAGTTTTCCGCCAGCTTTTCCCAGTCAAGGTGGTTAATTTTGAAGGCGGCCATATCTCGCTTAGCGCAGTCCTTTAATCGCAGTGGCCAATGCCAAGAGAAACTTTAAAATAGTATTAATTTATAATGTGGAATAAAGTTTTTTTGGTACCACATGCTGATGCTGTTAATGTTGCCACTGTTAGAGCTTTACCCTACTGTAGAGGGTTAAGACTCAATAATATTGTATTGTATATCGACCTCCCCGATAACCCCCCAAACGGTGCGGCACGTGAGAAATCATCAATGGTAGGAAGATAATTGTGTACATCGACACATAATACCGATATAATATCGACACAATGACACGTTACGTCCTTACATTGGGTGCGCTATTGTGTCACATGAGTCGATTTTTCAATAATCTAGATGAGTTTATTTTTCACGTATAACATTTTTTTTTATTCGACTGGATGGCAAACGAGCAAGTGGGTCTCCTGATGGTAAGAGATCACCACCGCCCAAAAACACCTGCAACACCAGGGGTATTGCAGATGCGTTGCCAACCTAGAGGCCTAAGATGGGATACCTCACGTGCCAGTAATTTCACCGGCTGTCTTACTCTCCACGCCGAAACACAACAGTGCAAGCACTGCTGCTTCACGGCAGGATTAGCGAGCAAGATGGTGGTAGCAATCCGGGCGGACCTTGCACAAGGTCCTACCAGCTGCAAACACATACATAGGAGCATCTATAAAGTAAAAATTTAAATAGGAATTGAAAATACGGCTCTAGGTCTACTACATAATTCATATATTATCTATTAGGCTTCTAGGCTTTAAATGTGCTATTACTGCTCCTAATTTCATTATCTTTCCTCCACCAAACACAATGCAAATTTCTTCGCAGATATATGTACGGGTTTCTTCACGATGTTTTCCTTCACCGTAAGGCTCTGGTAATAAACACGGTAGGTAAACATGGCAATGAAAAGTAAATTTACTTAATACATTTAAGGCTATATATTGTTTCTGTAAATAAAGGTTCATGTATATTGGCAATATTATATATCTTATGGATGAGTAATGCAGAGGTGCACTAGGGTGCACTACTTTACAATTTCTCGGGATATAATCCTAAATGGTGTATGAAGTCGCGGGCAAAAGAAACGCGTAGTACTTTAACGTTTTCTAAAATTTTAACCCTGAATCAGCGAAGCAGGGTTTCAAAGCTGGTAAGAATCATAATTAATTACGTATGTAGGTTGATTTTTGTATAACAAAATTTGCACCATCTGTCTAAAAGAAAATCCGTATTTGTATTTCCATGTAATCCTCCGAAAATTAATCAAAACACGAAAAAAGGATCGCAGAAAGTAAATGTATGTTACTCCAAATTTAACGCGAGCGAAGCTGCGGGCAAAAGCTAGTAAATAAATAAATTTCAAATTTAAGTTCCACATACATCCGAAAAAATTAAAGGTACGAGCCGGGCTCGAACCCACGACCCTCTGCTTGAGCTACATTAGGGCGTTATGAAATTCGGGCAAACGATAGAGAACCCATTACAGCGTGTTCTGTAAAACGTTTCCACAGTGGATAATAATGTACTACAACAAAATCAATAGCAAACAAACCCAAATCTTACTCCATTTCTCAACCGAACACAAATCTTACAACATAGGTGGGTCTAACCCTCCCCAGAACTTGGTGGCACATGTGCGCCTAATACCCTACATTAGTCAGTCTGTAATTGCCAAGTGATTCTACTTTCACTGTCCCTTACACTTCTGTCCCTTAATGCCAGTTTCTACAGTTGGGGTGTAGTTTGAGAGCTGTTTAAAGACGGTTTTAGTTCAGAGAGTGTTTTGTTTTGAGTATAAGTTATTGTAAAAATTTCATCTTTAAGCTTTATTAACTCCTGACGCAAAAACTCCTGCCCTCTCATCCCGAGAGGAGGCCTGTGCCAGGTGTTGCAGATGTTTATAGGCGGTAGTGAGCTCTTACCATCAGGAGACCCATTTGCTCGTTTGCCATCCAGTCGAATAGAAACAAAAACCTTTGTCATGACACACACCCCCTTAGCATGAAAAAATATTTCGCGACCCCCCTACCTGTTGCTTTTATTTCATGAAATTTATTTTGGGACAAATAATTATAAGTTTATCTTTTTCTTCCCATCCCAGCCTATATACGTCCCACTGCTGGGCACAGGCCTCCTCTCAGAACAAGAGGGCTTGGGCCATAGTTCCCACGCAGGCACATTTTTTTTACCAAATATTTATAAACTTATTGTTTTTTTACTGAAGTAGTTTTCCCAGTCACTGATAGGGGCTTCGCGACCCCTCTAAAGAAACTTCGCGACCTCCAGGGGGTTGCGACCCACACGTTGAAAAACACTGAGTTAGGTTATGTTAGATGTTAATATAATTACTCGTATATGCCCAAGTGCAAGAAGTTAACGTAAGTGTCCATTTTTCTTGGTTTATATCATAACATATTATGTATATAAATGACACGAATTAAACAACTTTTACTTTTATTTTAAATAGATTTGTTCAATCAACTTGCAACACACTACAGTCAGTTAGATCACCATTCCTCAAGTCAAGTCTCTCTCGAATGACCGCTCGTCCGTCCTTGCAACCGACCTAGCCTTCGCTCCCCACTCCAAGAAGAGGGGAGCAAAGCCTGATCAGTGTTGCCATTCGAGACGTGGAATGACTCTTATATAAATTTATACATTTCTATATGTGGTAGGATAATGCTATATTTATGATTAAATTACCTAAAAACAGTAAAAACACGACATAAATATTTATGATATCAGATGCGAATTCGTATAATGAATGAATAATTTTAGTTCAAAATTTTTGATTTACATCAGCGTCGTTTTCACTAAATCAACTCAGCCATATTTAAAATAAAATCAATGCACAAAAGCACCCCACAAACGTTATTTGCACAACGTTAGCAAAAATGCTGACGGCGTGAACAAATTGCAGGCATATCCGCGCTGCAGTGTCGGCATACATTGTTTACCCCAGTCGGGTTTTTTAGGTCGTTAATTAATGGGTAGCTTTTTAGGGTTCCGTACTGCAAAACTAAAAAAACCGGCCAATTGCGAGTTGGACTCGCGCACGAAGGTTTCCGTACCATTATCTATACAACATTAGACATTAGCAAAAAAACGGCAAAAAATCAAATTTGTTGTGTGGGCTTAAATATTTATTTTATTTTATTTTGAATATTTATTTTTAAAGTGATTATACAACTAAAGATTCTGTGAATATTGCAAGAGTCTACCTACCTATTTTGGCTCCAAACCCTAAATAAGATGTTTCCATACAAATTGACGTAAACGAAAAACTTATAGGATCCTAGCCGTAACCCGCGACTTCGGCCGCGTAGAATTCGTTTCTCGATATCCCGCGGGAACTATACAATATTCCAGTATAAAACTATTCAATGCTTTAGACGTGATGAAGTAACAAACAAACAGATTTACAAACTTCCGCTATAATATTATTTTGATTTCCGGTTGTCCTAAGCGATTTCGAGTCCTATATGATGATAATTGAAGCATTGGATGCAACAAGGGCGTATGTTGTAAAATAGAGTACGTAAAATAAAGAACTTAAGATATACAGATCTAAATAAACTCTGTAATTTCACAAGTAAAACAACTTTCACACATCTCTATATCATCATTAATCTGGCGAACGCTACGGAAACCATATCGAATTGAATCAGCTCCAGCACCAGTTAAGAAAGACCTATCAAAAACTCTAGGAATTCCCTTGAGCGGTCTTGTATCGTTGAGGGAAGAGCGGGTGGACAGGTCAAGTGACCTGGTTGGGTGGTGATTCGCTATCGCTACGTGAGTAATAAGTATGGAAGTGATCACCCACGCGCCGCCTACGTCTTCGTATCTATGTGGCGAGGACTTGGTGTTGGAGAAAGAGGAGCGGCTAATGTAGAAATAAAATATACTGAGCGGCAAAAATCTGGCCCTCAAATGTATGCAGTAATAAGTAATTTTGCACGGAGAGTGGGCCAAATTTTGTGCCGCTGAGTATATAATATTAGAACGAGAGCGCTGTTTTTGGATTGTCATCGTGACGTCATCATCACATCAGGCGTTGTCAGAGTAGAGCAGTGAAACCCTAGGGTTCAATTTGAGTAAAACAAAATAAAGTTTTTAGACGTACCTATATTTAGCCCCTAAGGCTTAAGGGGAAAAAGAATCTCAAGGGCCGCGGATACGAGAGAATTGAGTTGGAAGGCGTTTCTCGGGGAGGCTTCCCGGAATCAGAGTCCGAAGCGGCGGCCACCGGTGCTGGACGAAGTCTAGTTCTAGAAAACCTGATTTCAAATTAAAAAAAAAACACATTCAAATCGATCCATCCGTTTAAGAGCTACGGTGCCACAGA
>NC_133494.1:14118120-14148897 GCF_025370935.1 Choristoneura fumiferana
GGCGGTGGAAGTATGTCGTGATTTTTATGCGATAAGTGACTTCTAAATTTGGAAAGAGCAATAATATTGAGTGAAGGTTGCATTTAGCTTTGTGTAATGAAATAGGTGCGATATGTATGCTAAGTTTCCGTACCTCAAGGAAAAAAAAGGAACTCTTATAGGCTTATAGGATCATTCATGTGTCTATACAGCCAATTTGGTCCATACAATAAACTGATTGAATTGAAAATGAGCGTATTTATATAGGTAGATCGGTGACCCAAATACGGACGTGTAACCTAAATAAATGAATTTAAAACTTGGACGACTTTCGGAGGTAAATTAGAAATGAAAAGTTTTGCAAACTACATTGTTTGACATATTCGTTGAAATTAAAGGGAGTGATAATAATGAAGATTAGATGTATGATTATGTTTTTCATAATTAGACAGAAATCTGTGAACTGTTCAAAGATAGCTGTCACTGTATCAAGATCAAAATGAAAATATTGAAATATCAATTAAACAATTAAATGTTACCATTTTAAGGTCACATTATTATTTTTAATCGAGCTCAAAACATTGAATGAGTTAATTGTTTTTAAATGCTTTATTTAACGTGCCTGTTTGTTGTTTATTATAGATATTATGATATTTTCTTGCAAGTTTATTTCATTTCATTGAAAATTACTAACACCTCTTATTAGTTTACATTATGATATGTTAACACAAATTTATTATTGTTTGTATGAACATCGTGTTAGCTCTTTCTAACGGCGAATTGATTTGCATGTACCATTTATTGGTACACGAGAGTTACATTTTATTTAAAGTACAAGTTGGAGAGCGCCTGCGTCGATGGAACAAAATTAACACATTCCTACATGCTGTGTCTGTACGAACGGTCAGAAAAAAAAGTACGAGGAATGATAAAAAAATACTCGATTATTATTTGCTTCAACGAAATTAATCATCATTATATCAGCCATAGGACGTCCACTGTTAGGAGGGTTCGCCTATAGACCTCCAGTTGCTTCAGTCGGTCAGTTGAACAGATACAGCCACACACAGCCGACACAGCCGACAGCGTTGGGCGCCGAAAAGTTTCTCAAATGGAGACCACAGATCGGCAAGCGCAGCGTAGGACGTCCAACAACGAGACGGATGGATGACCTGGTTAAAGCTGCGGATTCGCGTGGATTCAGGCCGCTTCCAAAGCTAATAGTATTATATCATAATTACGATATAGATCGCAATTGCGATTAAGATTTCGAATAGCTGATCGGATTTCCGGTGGTCAATGGAGTGACGCTCTAGCACGTAAGGCTATCCAAAATCTTTTTAATTCTTATAAAATCTAAGAAACGGCGTCTATACACGATAGGTCGTTGCTGGTTAAAGGTACAATAGACGCACTTTATTGTCAATCACTCTTGGAATCACAATCGTTTTCACCACTTCTTTCCGTCACATGGTATGACGAGGGTATTGGCATTGCTCTAATCGATCTTCCGTATTGTTTCTCAGGCACACGTGATATGCCAGACCAACGTTTAGGCATATCATGAAATGGCGCCATTTCACGATATGCCTGAATTTCGTGATCTGGCGGATTTTACGATTGGCCGCCGACATACACATAAACATTGGTAAGTTTGTAAATGCTCGACATGCCTCATACTCTCCAGTATGATACAGAATGTGTTTCTACTATGAAATTAATATTTAACGGTTTGAGCACAGTCTACGGGTGGTCTATCTGGGAATTCTAATTTGTAAGCTATCTCTGTTCAATGCATAGTAAGTAACTGCATATGTGCTAATCCCTTGAACCAGGCGTTTTTCGATTAAAAGTACATACAAGTTGAACGTGGGATGCAAGGAAATGTTATCGCGACTCGTGTTCTTACCCACTAGTGATTTTAATAGTATTTGATATCTTCATTATAGTTAAATCTGTAGTTTGATCTACTAACAAGAAGATAAAATGAGATCCTTGACACCTTGATCAAAAATTCCAAACGTAAACTCTAATCAAATAATAAGATATAAAAAAGTAGCGTGAGTAGTAAAACGAAGAGCACACATAACTCGAGTTCGTACGTACCAGTCCTCTCGCTCTCGTATTATTAATAGTATAATAGTGTCAGAGGGATCGCACGACACGAACTTCGAGTTTCCGAGCTTCGTAGTAGCCTGCTGCTTCTAACCGAAGCAACTGTAGGATATAAATAGGGTAGGCCTATGTCCAACAGTGGTCGTCCAACGACTGATAGATGATGATGATGATGATGATGATATTGTGTTCCACTGTCTGGTCAAGCTGATTAATGGCTTGTCCCAC
Source organism: Choristoneura fumiferana (assembly GCF_025370935.1). NCBI lineage: Eukaryota > Metazoa > Arthropoda > Insecta > Lepidoptera > Tortricidae > Choristoneura > Choristoneura fumiferana. Next base: position 14,120,443 of record NC_133494.1, read on the forward strand.
CTCTGTACAGTTTTAATATTAAACGGAACTCTTAAAAATATTGTCGACATTGCCACAAATCGCAACATCATACTGGCCACAAAAACAAAAAAAAATACTTCAAATTTAGAACGGAAGGCGCTCGCATGCGCGCATGATTTTTATTACGACAAGAGAATAGAAATTTTGAATTATAGCATTACAAACTTGCTAAGCAGTTCACTGTGGCGCTGTCGGTTTCAAGTTAGTTTAAATTTGTATGCATGGATAGTAGTGCTAGTTCCGACCGACGGCAAAGTTAAGTTTGTAGTGCCGCAGCAATGGCGGGCGTTTTTGTTGGTCACGTATACAGATTATAATGTGACCTTTGGGAGCGTACGTAGCTTGGTTAATACATTTTTTTCTCGAACTATTGCCTTGATTTGACCTGATCGGTTTAGGATGTATGCATATTGGTTATTTTTTAAAAATTAAAACTAGGTAAGTAGGTATTGGATTCTAGAAGTGTCAAGCTTCGAAAATAAAGTAAAAGACCAGATGGCAGTACAATCATTTAATCTATGTACCTACTATTAAAACATATTTTTCATAGATTTTATATGGAAATACTTAATTATTTGACGTAAATTGTTTACCAGCACTGTTGACTATTTATTTGTTCCAGGCAAATAAAAATCACTTTTGGAGTTAATTAATCTGGTTTCTCAAAGTTTCTTTAAATTGGATCACGCTTAGAAATATAACTTCATGGTGTCAACTACCCAGTTATTTTTAAATTATTTTTATTCACTGATTATGAATGAATAAAATAATAGAGATAGGATGTTATACCAGAGAAGAGAAATTTTAAAATCATTGAGCAGTTATCTTTTTGCTACTGTGTATTAAAATGTCTATTTTCTAACTAAAAATGGTAAACAAACTGTTGCAGAATTGAAAAAAAAACTACAAAGAAATATTTACAACTATTCAATTACTGACGCTATCCTAGATAGATAATCAAACTAGTTCTAACCAGTTCACGAATCACAAATACTACTTCAGACACTACATTGTAACTTTAAGCTGTACGACTAGCCTCGTTACACAACATCAAAACAGTTGCAGTACCAAAACCACGCACTCCCATCTCAGCAGAATCTACTGAGGCAGGTGTGGCCGCGGCCTAAGATCACCGATATGCTAAACCGTTGGCATTTGTACCACGCATCGGCGCTTTGTTCTATAATCGAATCTGTGATACATTTACTGTGCAATCTTCTGTATTAGAGTTACCGTAATGCTCTATAAGAGTTTAATAACCGCTGTGTATTGCGGTGAGTTTTGGTTGGTGGATCCTATGATATCTATTTTTTTCGTGAATTATTGTGTGAAACTTTTTTTATTAATCCATTTCCTAATTACAAACATTATTGCATTATCATTAGCACGAATATTACATATATAGTTAAGTTTATACACTATTAAATTAAATTACAAACACTATATTTTCTGAGTAAGCGAATTGTAAATTGTTAAGAGGTAATACATTTATTTAAACCTAAACCTATACCTCTATATTCAACTAATATTATAAATACGAAAGTTTGGAAGTGTATGTAGTGTCTATATTTGTTACTACATGCTAAAAAGAATTTGGATGAAATTTGGTATACATTTGAATTTTGAAGTACAACCGCTGGGATAAGAAATAATGACGATGTAAATTTTTTTTTGGGGATTTTTGGCCTATCTCTGTATTTTGTACGAAATTTGATACCTAAAGCTAGAAGTCTGGTTAAGCTACATTTTATCCCAAAGTTCCCACGAAATTGGGTTAAAATCCCAAATGTTCTCCCATTAGTATTAGAGACATGAAATCCAGCGCGAGTTTTTGTTATGCATCGTAACTGAAATTACACGATGTAACTTTTGGGAATTCCCACGAAATTTTTGCAAAAATCCCCGGAAACTTTAATTCATTGCTAAATTTATCAGTTTCTTCTTAATAAATATCATGTGACAGCGGACAGTTTATGCGAGCAAAGCTGCTTTTTAAGTATTGTATTTAAACAAACGTTCTCCTCCAATCTCTTAGCACAAATATACGTACGTTAGTTGTGTATATTGTGCTCTTAACCAACCGTACCAAATAACTCCGAATGCACTATTAACCCTATCTTATCTTTCTAATTAGCAGATACCAATTTGCACCGATTGTTGGCTGCGCCCGCGCCGCAAACACATATACGAAATGTCAACCAGGCTGTTAGCACTTTTGCTGGCTAATTAGTAGTGTTGTTACATCGATTGTTGCACTATCGATTGGGACTGAGCAATCGATTTAGGTATTTTTAATCGTGTTTAAGCACTAACACGCTAGTGACACTAGACACTGCTCACCATTAGATGGATTGCTTCAAAAATTTTGATTCAAACTTAATGAACGATTAACTGTCTTAATATTGATCACATGAACAAAATCTGCGTTTTACAGTACAAAATTTCGTCATCTTCCATCTTGATTTAAAAGTGAAAAATCCTCAAGAGGCGATTACGAACCGGAAGACAAAGCTTTTGCTAGACAAGATGGACTGACCAATTATTGATTTATACCAAATTGGTATAATTAGATTTTAGTATTGGCTTAAATGTTTAATTCTTTTTATTTTAACTAGAACTAACAATACTTTATAACGTAAGAAAAGAAAATTACAGTTATAAAATTGTGTCCAGGTGTAGCTCCTTTTCTTGGCCTATAAACCAATGAAGCTAGAGATTGACTAAGTACTTTCTTTTTAAATTATCACGATATTGGAAAGCATATTTTAAATTTTCCACGGTGGCGAAACCACGAGACTAAACTTTAAATAAATAACATTTTTCAAAAGTATATCTTGGAGTATAATAAACTAATTTTCCATACAATACGTCGGCGACATCGCCCGGCACAATAATAACGTATTATTGCGATCTGATCCGCATTATTTGCTATTTATCCGCGCTCTGTGCATGACAATTTAGATTATTCAACGGTCACACACTGCAGAGCACTGTACCTACAGATAATTCTGGAGACATCATCAAAATCAACTCTACGTAAATGTATACTAAGCTGTGGCCGTATTGTCTAAATCAGAGTTTAGACTTGCAAGCAAAATCGTGCAAGTTGCATTACATTGCGAGGCCGTAAAGTCAACGAGTTTGTAGTGGTAAATCGAGCGCCGCAATGTAATGCAACTTGCACATTATTCTTGCAAGTCTGACTAAACTCGGCTTAACGCTCTGACGTTCGTAATCACATTCACCATCTCCGTCCGCCCTCGTCTTATAACGTGTGACAGAAAGGACGACTGTGATTCCAAGTGTGTTGGGCAATAGGGCCTCTATTTAGTATTCCCGTATCGTAAGAATTTCCCAATCAGCACTGGGCCTACGTTGGAACTGCGGCCCAAGCCCTTTCAAAGTCAAAGTCAAAGTCAAAATATCTTTATTCAATTTAGGCTATAACAAGCACTTATGAATGTCAAAAAAAATCTACCACCGATTCGGAAAAACCTCTGTTGAGAAGAATCCGGCAAGAAACTCAAATTTTCGTTCTGAGAGGAGGCTCTTGCCTTGCAGTGGTGGTGGTGGTTATCATCGTATTTTAACATGAAATTCATCCACATTTTTGTTTTGTACAACCTTTGCAGGAGTTTTGTTAACATAAATCTTATACACACATAGCGGTCAAACTTATAACACCCCTCTTTTACGTCGGGGGTTAAAAATGAAATCATGGACCACTAATCTCACAACAACAATAACAATTTCTATTATAGGCATATGCCTATAATTAACCTAATTGATTAGGAACAGTCGTGGTCGATCATTTCTAGAATCACCCTGTATCTAAACAGGCCAGCCAGACACAGAAAAAAGATAACATTATTGAGTCAATATGAACCTCCTCAGCTCATCCCGGAAAAATATTGACAGCTTTACGAGTATGTCCAAGTTTTCCAGTGCAATCCAATTTGTAGTTTTAATTTTGGCAACACTATTGGGCGCACACACACACAGCCTTACATCAAAATCCGATCACTAGTCTACCACTCGCTTACCACTCGTGCTTGTTTTTATGATAATCGAGTTTCATTTTCAACCTTGAACTCGCCAGTATTCCCATATTTCGCTTTCTATGACCACCATAAATCCTCATTTTGTTTACTTTACGCGTATAAAACAGCTTCGTTTGCTGAACAAACAGGACCTATTAGGGCTTATTTAATTAATAGACTCCGAAAATAGCCCCCTTGTTTGAGGAGGGTGGATTAGGGTGTAGTGTACCTACGGGGCGTCAATGCACTGTTTATTTACATGTATGTTTAAAATTACAACCATGCAGTGTAATTGTAACGCGCAGGTATAGTCGAATGCTAAAAATATATACATATACAGCCATAGTGACAAAATATGTATAAATCGATCTTATGTTTAGTGGCATAAAGGTGTAGCTTAGAGCAACGCGGGCTTCCTACCGGAAGGGAGTAGCCTTAGCGGTCGATTACCTTTAAAATAATTCTGGCGTTTGTTGCGGGGGGAAATGTGCACACAAGTGCAGTTCCGCACACTTACATGCAAAAACAAAACTTGCTATTGACTGTAATGACGAGGTAGACACATAAATAATTCAACAATACACTAATAATTCGTGTACAGATGACTCAAAAACTCACACATTGACAGTAACATCACTAAGTTGTTCATCGGCGAAAACTCGGATTTATCGCTTGACCGATCCGAAATTTGTACGGATTAGCGGACACGATTTTGGTAAACGAATCCGACTATAATATACGACTTTGTTGTTTAAATGTAATTAAACGATAACAATTTACTTAGGAGAAGATGGAAGATGGGTCACACGACGGGCTTGTGTGGGACGCCACTTGCTCTGACACGCTGGCTCCTTCCCATCTCCATGGAACCTGCAACAGAGCCGGTGCAGCATCCGAAGCGGCTGAAAAGACAAAAATATCGAAATACAGGGGTCTAGGCACCGAATATGACTTTCTCCCATTCGGTGTCGAGACCCTTGGTCCGTGGGGTCCTAACGCTTTAAAACTTTTTAAAGAAATTTTATAAAGATTAGTAGCCGTCACAGGTGACCGAAGAGCTGCCAGCTTCCTCGGACAAAGAATTAGCCTAGCTATTCAAAGAGGAAACGCGGCCAGCATCTTCGGGACCTTGCCTAAGGGGGTACTCTTTACGTAATTTGTTTTAGTTTTAGGTTCTATTTTTATTTTATGTAAGTTTTTTATTTTATGTTGGTACTTAAGTTTGTTAGTAATAAATTGCACATTTACTTAGGTGCATGTGAAATGTAACACCATCTTTTTACAAGCTTGATGTCCCAGATCTCTTTTTACAGCAGAAAACTGAACAATTCGGCATTTTTAGCACTGCAGCGTTCACTCGCGCGACTCGATTCGGTCTAGTTTGAAATGCGAGTGTGCCTTGTTTTATAAAATTCGTATGCCCAGTTGGGCTTGTACTTTGATAGAGGGGAACGCGGCGAATGGTTACTTTCTTCCGTAGGAAGCCCGCGTTGCTCTAAGAGGTGTAGGTATAAATGCGCTTCTATTGGTTGACAAACACATTCCACGGAACATCCTCCTCTTCTCTGGTGGAAATACTACCTTAAAGCGTCGAGTAAAAATATAAATAAATGTAAAAAAAGATTGGTTAACACTTCTGAGTATTTTGCAACTTTATCGTCTGGAAATCCTAGAATGGCAGTTAATTGAGAGGTTGAAACCTATTTTGTCCCAGTCAAAGAATATTATAAGCAGAGTTTTACGGTGGAACCTCACCCGATGTCACAAATCTGACTACCTACAGTATCCAAATTGTCCATTGCTTTGTTTTTTATTAAAAGCTCAACTTGCACCTCCGAGATACGATCAAAGCTCTCGCTACCAGTATTATTGATAGCGTGTCGTGGAAGCTCCGCGTGTGATGTGGGGATTTAGATAGAGTACAGAGAGCGTCAAAAGCTTGTACCTATAATATCTAGGCAGTTAATCACTAGCAGCCCAGAGACAACTCCTCAAAGCGAGGCGTCGAGTGTTTCGCTGTTCATTGCTCGGCCGAGATGCTTGTCACACTGAGGTTACTTGACAGTACACGCATTGAACAGAGATGATACTCAACGTGCCGTTGGTCACGCGTATACGTGGTCGGGCTGCCAGACGGTTTGGGTAATGATATGTCAACGGTAGCTGATGAATATTGGTAGTTTTTAAGTAGCAGTTGAGTAATTAGGATTTTTTTAAATAAAAAAAAAAAAAACATTTATTATCAGGCGTTTAACGTCCATAGATGTCAACAGGGGATCACGAAATTTGTTAGTAACAATTATTCTTATAAAGTATATTAGTAAAGATGATTTTGGAAACTAATTTCGTGAATCAACACAACTACTGAAACAATTAATATCAATTGAAAATTAAAAATGTCAATGTACTTATTAAAATAAAATTATAAAATTATTAAGAAGCCGTGGCAGCCAAGTATCTATGGCCATGCATTGAGTAAGCAGCACGGTATGCTAGGGACTACTACGAAATTCGAAAATCGAAGTTAGTGTCGTACCATTCCTCTGACACTTATACTATTGAATATGAGAGTGATAGGGACGGTACGATACGAACTCCGAATTTCGGTGTAGGCCCTCAGGGCTAGTGCTGGTGGCGCGCTGCTGCGGCGCAAACTATCAGCTGCAGACCCTAAAATCGACCCAATGCACGAATGGTCGGGTCATAGGTCAAAATTTATGTTTTTGCTCACGGAATTGACCGTGGAGTTTTCAGGAGTTCATTTGCAAAAAACCCCCGACTTTGTTACTTCAAAGCTCAATAACTCTAATACGGCTGAACCGATTTTGATGAAACATGTCTAAGAACTATTGCTAAGCACCGCATTCAAATCGGTCCATCCGTTTAAGAGATACGGTGCCACAGACAGACAGACAGACACACATAGCGGTCAAACTTATAACACCCCTCTTTTTGCGTCGGGGGTTAAAAGTCACCCTTGAAATTTACCATTGTTGGCAACCTTGCGTGGACAACTCCAGTTTCCAGCTGTTTGGAATGCTGCAACCCAGACGCTTGCCGACCAAAGGGTTAAATCAAGTTATGCTTTATTATGTACAAACTGACTTTATGACTACTGAATGGAGGGTTTCGGCTTCATTAACGTTCTATAACACCAATTCGCAAAAACTCAGTGTCTTTTCGTCCAAATTACCGCAGTGTTTGATGTCAAAATTCTTTGACCAGTGTGTGTTGCCAGTGATGACATACGGATCTGATACGTAGGCGCTAACGATGGACCTCATGAGAAAAGTCAAAGTCACTCAGAGGGCTATGGAGAGGGCTATGAACGGATTTCTCTGCGGGATAGAATTAGAAATGATTATATCCGCAGTAGAACTAAAGTTACCGACATAGCCCGAAGAATTGCGAAACTAAAGTGGCAGTGGGCGGGGCACATTGCTCGCTGGACTGATGGCCGATGGGGTCAAAAGGTTCTCAAATGGCGTCCACGGACCGGGAGACGAGCTGTCGATAGCCCTCCAAGAAGATCGAGCGACGACTTGGTTAAGATCGCGGGATCGCGGTGGATGCGGAAAGCACAAGATCGGTCTGAGTGGAGAGCCTTGGGGGAGCCCTATGTCCAGCAGTGGACGTTCTTTCGGCTGACATGATGATGATGATGATGATGAACATCAATTCGATTACAACGCTACAGCACGCAAAATCAGCGAACCGCTAAACACGATAAATGTCAATTATACCAACAAAATAAACAGTTATGTTCACAGTTAAAACGCGGTTAAACCTATGTACAAGAGCTACCGTTAATAACGTGCAAATTGAATATTGGATGACAAGGCATTGCAAAAAGTTATTTTAGAACGAGTTGTCTATTTATAAAAGTGAAGCGCAATCTCACAACCGATATAGGATTCCGAACAATCAAGTAATATTTTCGTAAGGATGGCGCTCGGATTTAATGAAAATTTGCACTTTAAAATGAAATGAAATGAAAATGAAATGAAACTCCCTAATGGTTAAAGACCTATCCAACGATATCCCACACTACAAGGTTAGATATTTTTTTTTATTATACCATTTTGTCGGCATAGTTTACATATATATTCGTGCAAAATTACAGCTTTCTAGCATTGATAGTCCCGGAGCAAAGCCGCGGACGGACAAACGGACAGACATGGCGAAACTATAAGGGTTCTGTTTTTGCCATTTTGGCTACGGAACCCTAAAAATTGGTTTTATATAAATGTATGGTTCTACCAACTATTTTATTCATTTTTTACTGACTTCAGACAGGTGAAAGTCGCAGGAGTTTGACTGATTCGGGTAGGGCAGGTTGTTTGGGGGAGATTTGCGGACGTCCAGCTAAGGACATCTTTTCACTGCCGACAATTGATGATGAATTCGAAACAACCTAGTTTTTCTCTATGTACTTATTTTTGTTGAACAAGAATGTCATCTAAAAACAACAGTTCATCGTTTTTGCAGTGATAACTGGTACAGCGCAAGTTATTGCTTTTCTCTACGATGTTTCTTAATTTAGGTCCAATAAAGTGTTTACATACACACATACATAATATACAAAATGTTTTATTTAAATTAATACAGCGTATATATGAGAAATATCCATCAGACCCGAAACTACGAGTAGAATGAGCCGGCCATTTGCGGATGCGACTAGCTGAAGAACAATTAGTAACTACATATCTAAACATTCTAATTCATCTTATTTTCAGCGTGTTGGAGAGACAGATAAACACACAAACAAACGCACTGTCACACTTTTATATTTATAAATAAGTAGAGTATCTAGAAAATGCAAACGTTCTTATCAAACTTTGTTGTGACTATTTTGTCACAGACACTTTTTCGTCACTAAAATCACCCGATTAAAAACAATGTCAGCGACCATCAACCCGGAACAACAAAACAAAGGCATTGTAGAAGACTATTAAAACCGTTTAATGTGATATATAAATAGTTTTAAGATAAAGCTTTTAAGTTGGAGATAAGTGGTTATGATTGATTGTGGGAAGCTCCTGGCCGGTGACAGTAAGTTAAGTTTAGTTGGTCGGGTTGATCTTGCTTAACGTGTGTGATACGATCGGTGTAGTGGGCGGGAGAAGTGTTGATAGTTTGATGTTTTTTTTTGTTTGAGTTAAGGAGTAAGGGTGACTGTTGTTAAGGGATAATCAATTTACTTACCGTGCTAAAGCTTATTTTTTTATTGCTAGCTTTTTATGGTTCCTCATAATAATATGATGGGCTGTATCTCATAAACCGTGATAGTTTTCACAGATTATGTATAACTGTGGCCGCTGTAACAAAAAATACTAAAAACAGAATAAAATAAATATTTAAAGGGGGCTCTATACAACGAACGCGATTTTTTGCCGTTTTTTGCTAATGTCTAATGAATGTTGTATCGATGGTACGGAAACCTTCGTGCGCGAGTCCAACTCGCACTTGGCCAGTTGTTTATTTTAATCTTTGATAATTATAATGATAATTTATAATGGAAAAAGTAAGAGGAAGCCTTTGCCCAGCAGTGAGAAAGCGTACCTATATATTTGGCTATTCCATAAAAAAATACAATAGGGTATTTTCTGAAATAAAAATATATTATTCTATTTAGCTTGTGGTTTATTTTATCAAAAAATATTAGACAAGTGTTTTTTTTGGTAATTAAACAAAACATTAAGATATAGCTGGTTAAAATTTTGTATGACGTCACGCCATGTGACACCTCTTGTTAAATTGACAAAATAATAAACTCGTGTGAAATATTTCTTACATTTTAAACCAACAGCCACTTTTACCAAATTACACATCTCAACTATCAAGACTACTTAACCCTTCTATTTCCAAAAGCGCGCTTCATACATTATGCGGTTGACATACATTATAATATAATCCATATAATAACATTTCCTCATAATAACGCCATTAGAATTAGTCCGGCCGCAGCCGCTACGTGTGCGGTCGGACTATACAAGCCTGCAAGTTATAGGACGTCACGGTTTAAAAAATTGTGACCAAATCGCTAAGTAGCGGCAAGACTTGACTTAGTGTTTTCACTCTTCATTGAGAAAAATATGGGACAGATATTTGTATTGTCGTCTCGGCTTTTACCGTCCGAATAAACACAGACGGTATCACGTTTATCTTCCCCATAAAATTTTGCAATGAATGGTGAAACTCCTTATGTGCCTATGTCCCTGGGGCAAAGGGAGTTCTCGGTGACTCTTTTAAATGGCTCTCCATCGCTATCCTTCTGGAGCTTCACGCTTGAGTTCGCTCCAGCTCTTGTTACTTAAATGATGCAGATAATAGACAGTTAAACTTTTGCGTGGACATTTCTTAGCGTGTGTTCACTAAGCAGCTGCGTGGAAATGTTTGCCATAAGAAACGTTCTATCTTAGCCGGTTGGCAACGCATCTGATATTTGGTCAGCATGCTTGGTCTTTTACCTGTTCTATAAAATTCAGTCAATTTTTGCCTATCATCTGTTACCTGTCACATTATTTTTATTTGCTCGCATCCGCCCTTATTTGAAGAAATAAATATATATTTTCCAGTCTTGTGTGTGTTTTGCCGAAATAATACTGAAATTTGCCACTAAATGTTTGTAAAAGAATTAAAAGTTTGCAAATCGCTACATCTTGCCTTAACATTACCTTGGACCACAGCCTAATCCAAAAAGTCACGAGTGTACTACGTGTGTGGACCACTAATGCCCGCTTATAGTCGCTTATGACGTGCCGGGAGCGTGTTGTGAATCCCAACCCTGGCGGAAGTCATCGAGATGACCTCTGCACCCTACATGATTATAGAATGACCCTGTGGCTTTTGGTGAAGCATCTGAGTGTATTCATGTAATTAAAAATACCCGGGCGACCGAGTTTTGCTTGGGCTAAAACTCGATAAGCGTTTTCCCAGAGATAAGACCAAGCTAGATCGATTTGTCATCCCCAAAACCCACATACCAAATTTCATCGAAATCGTTGGAGCCGTTTCCGAGATCCCCGAAATATTATATATGTATAAGTATATACAAGAATTGCTCGCTTAAAGGTATTAGATACATGTACCTACAGGCGAAGAGACTGAATCACACAGTATCAGGGTGGAACCTTTTCATAATCAATTTCGCTATGATTTCTTTGGCAAATGTAGGTATGTGATGTCAACATGACATTAGTAGCACTGAACAGACAAAGAACTGAATCGCGTGCCAGGATGGAACTCTTTCGCTGCAAATGCCATGTTGGCATTCTATACATCTTGGCTTAGATCAATCAAGGCAAATATTCCACAACTTCTAAATCTTGCATCAGACAATCAGAGCAAGGTGCGCGCTCGTTGGATCACTTATTAAACGTCGAGGTTGTTTATGCGCCGCTAGATTTGGTCTAATTGTAATGTGCGCTGAGTTTCGTAGATTTATCAGTTGACTGGTTTTGACCAAAGGTGGGGTAGAGTCGAGTTCATCGTTTGGGTTTCTATACGTCACACTGTAGAGTGGCTTTGTATAAGAATGAATAACATGCGAGCCCATTGTGGATTGGAAACTTCGCAAGTAAAGCCGAAAAAAAAGGCCACCAAGGCGCTTTTGACTCTTCTGGTGTTGCAGGTGTCCATGGGCGACGGTAATCGCTTACCATCAGGCGATCCATTTGCTCGTTTTCCCTCTAATACATAAAAAAAAGCTATCAAAGTCAAAGTCAAAGTCAAAGTCAAAGTCAAAATATCTTTATTCAATTTAGGCTATAACAAGCACTTATGAATGTCAAAAAAAAAATCTACCACCGGTTCGGAAAAACCTCTGCTGAGAAGAATCCGGCAAGAAACTCAACGAGGTATATATATATTTTTTTAAAACAGATTTACAATATTATTAAATGATATGTATACATCACAAGTATTTAACACAACTTTATTTTTAACACAGTAGGTTCGCTATTTGAAGGGATCGCTAATGCGGATCGGAATTATTTCCAAATATCCCTGTCCATGATATAATCATTAACTTTATAATACGCCTTTGATATTAATGTCTTCTTGACAATAGATCTGAATTTTGTATCCGTTTCATTTATAATATTTTTTGGAATTTTATTATAAAAACGTATGCAATTTCCCAGAAAAGACTTTTTGGTTTTAGCCAGTCTGTAAGATGGAACTTTAAGCTTCCCTGTGTTTCTAGTAGCCTTTGGCTTATCGACGTTAGTGGGAAAATCACATATGTTCTTCCTAACATACATGATTATTTCAAAAACATAAAGCGACGGCAGGGTTAGGATATCTGTTTCCTTAAAAAAAGATCTTAAAGATTCACGCGTCTTCAAATTATAAATTGCTCTAATTGCTCTCTTTTGTAAGATAAAAATTGACTCAATGTCTGCAGCAGATCCCCATAAAATAAGGCCGTACGAAATAATGCTATTAAAGTAAGCAAAATACACCAACCGTGCCGTCGCCACATCGGTTAGCTGCCGTATTTTCCAAACTGCAAAAGCAGCAGAGCTCAATCTACCCGCGATTGCTGTGACGTGAGGTCCCCACTGTAGTTTAGAATCGAGCGTTATTCCTAAAAATACTGTTGATTTTACAAATTCAATAGTTTGACCATTTAACTTTATATTAGAAACTGAATTCGAGCTAGATGAATTTATCAACGAGAATTTAATACATTTAGTTTTCTTAGGATTTAGTAACAAATTATTGGCAGCAAACCATGCGGATATCACGGACAGGGTTTCATTGGGCTCAATGAAGTCGGTATCTTTTCTACTAACCTTGAACAGTAAAGACGTGTCGTCAGCAAACATAACTATACCCGACTTTTGGCTTACCATATAAGTAAGGTCATTTACATAAATAAGATACAGGAATGGGGCAAGAATGGATCCTTGAGGCACTCCCATTTCGACCACAGATCCCTCCGATACCGTTCCGTTAATCGCTACCTTTTGCTTTCTTTGTGTGAGGTAAGATTTAATGAGTTCTAAAGCGAGGCCACGAATGCCATAAAAATTTAACTTACAAATTAAAGTATCATGATCCACACAATCAAAAGCTTTCGAAAGGTCGCAGAATACACCTATAGCGTCATGTGATTCCTCCCAAGCTTGCAATATGAATTTAACTAAACTATGACCCGCGTCTGTAGTAGACCTGCCTTTTGTGAATCCGAACTGCTGTGGATGCATGATTTTATGGGTATTAAAATGCGAGATCATTTGCGTCAGCATTATTTTTTCGAATATTTTGCTAAACGCTGATAGGATGGACACAGGACGATAATCAGAGGGATTATCTTTATCACCTGATTTAAAAATAGGAACTACTTTACTATATTTCATCAAATCTGGAAATACGCCTTCATCTATACAGCTATTAAATATAAATGCTAAAGTTGGAGCAACGACATCTAAAATGGAATGTAGAACCTTAACTGAGACGCCCCACAAGTCTTCCGTTTTTTTTACTTTCAATAATCTAAAAGTCTTAATGATGTCACAGGGAGAGACATGCGTGAATTTAAAATTACTTAAGTTTGGAATAGATACATTTTGTTTTAAGAGCGATTCAGCTAACTTTGAGGAAGACGCGAGACATTTTGTCGTTTCGATGGGGATTTTAGAGAAGTAGGTATTAAACTCGTTAGCTACTTTAACCGCGTCCGTTTCTAATACGTTGTTAATCTTTAATGATATAGAGGACTCCGCGTTCTTACGTCGACCGGTTTCAGTATTTATAATTTTCCAAACTGTTTTAATTTTATCATCAGAGGACTTAATTTTATTAGTTACATGGGCTGCTTTTGCTTTATTACATATAATTTTGAATAATTTTGAATAATCCCTGACATACTGGTGGAAACGTTCATCAGTGGTACACGATTTCTTATCATAAAGATCATATAAGACGTCCCTACTCCTACGTATTCCGGGTGTAGCCCATTCATTGAATGATAGTTTGTTTCCTATTTTAATACGTTTTTTACTACACGTTTTATCGTATTCCTCGCATACAGTATTTAACAATATCTTGAAATTTTCGTTTGGATTTTTAGTATTTACTTTTAAATTGTTTACTTTTTGCGCGATGTTTGTTTTGAGACGGTCAAGTCTTTGTTTGTTCAACGGCCTAATTTCTATGGTTTGATTAACACCGCCCCTAGCCCGAGGTAACTTCACTGTTTGAGCTTTGTGATCCGATCGTACTCCACTGATAACAGCTTTTTCTAAATACTTACAAGTTAACCAAATGTTGTCAATACATGTGGCCGAAGTGGTTGTGACTCTGGTGGGTTCATTAAATAAGAAATTTAAATTAAAAGATTTTAAAACAGAAATAAACTGGTCTTTTTCAACGGATTGTGATAAAATATCGATATTAAAGTCCCCGCAGACCACCAGCGCTTTATTACGTTTTACTGATTTCCTTAGAACATCTTCCATAGTATTTATAAACAAAGGAATACTCGAGTTTGGTGGTCTATATATACATAAAATTAAATACTGTTCCGTTTCCGCAGAAGCGATCTCGCATACACGTTCAACAGAAAGGCTGGACAGGTCTTTGCGTTCTTTGAACTTTAAACCATTTTTCACTAATATGAGAGACCCGCCACCTGCTGCAGATTCTCTGCAGAAGGCGCTGGCTATTGCATAATTATGTACATTAAATTGCATTGAATCTTTTTTTAGCCAGGTTTCTGTTAAGCAGATAATATCTAAGTTTAACTTTTCAGAGAGTAATTCTAAATCTAATATTTTGCCAGTGAAGCGATTTATATTTTGATGTAGAAATGATAGACTACTTTGCTTCTCTATTGTCGGTGTAGGTAGTTTAAAGACACATTCGCGCTTGAAGGTGTCGTCCTAACAGGGCCGGGGGAGGGGGGTGATTTCCGAATACGGAATTAATATAACATGCTAAGGATTTAGCAAGCTTGTCGGGGTCAGTCGGTAGTCACTAATAACATTATTAGTGTCAAAAAATAAAACGTCACTATGACGGCTCGTCATCTTAAACAATAATTTGTTTAAACGATATAAATGATTATTGGATTTATTTAGAGAAGCAGAATAGGGAAACGCACCTATAATAATGTTTTTAACACCTAGTTTTGATAGTAAATCGAACCCAGTTTTTATGTCCGAATACCTAACGTCGGACCCGTCACTTAACATTAATACAATGATTGACTGCTTAGTCACCTGAGTGAGCATAATTTTTTCAATTATTTGTTTGAATGAGGCATTAGGCATACAGTTATTTATGACACAGCTGTTTGATATATTATTATACAAAAATTTGCCCAATCCCTTTCCTATCCTATCAGAAAATACTAGGGTTTTATTAACATTCTTACAGATATCTCCATCATTACCTACAGATATGTCACAGAAGTCCACGCTGCGGGTGGGTGACTCGGACTGATTATGTAATTTAGTTTGCAATGCACTCTCGCGCGCTAACAAAGAATTGACGCGCTGTTCGTTAAATGAACATAAATCAACAAGCTCGTTCGCGGCCAAAATGTGTTCACTAATTTGATTTTGACATAATTCGTATTTGCTAGTTAAGTCCCTTAGGGAACATTCTAACCGGTTTATTTCTTCCCGTAGCCCGGACGTGTCTGTGACATACGCGTACCTACTGTGTTGTAATTTTTCATTACATGTTTTTAGCTCGTTTAAGATACTTATACGATCTTTATATAAAATTGTATTTTTATGAACACTGTGATGTTGTTTATATAGTCTTTTTGATCTTCTTATGAACCTGTTTAATTTAAGATATTTTTTAAATTTATTATGACTTTGAAAAAGCACTGATCTAGACTCAAAAGAAGTGTCCTTAGTCAAATCTATTACAACCGGTGACCCAGAAGAACCTATTGCCGGTCGTGTCGAGGAGACGTTTGGTGCTGGCATTATTTCGTCATACAGCCGTTGGGTGTTCTCGGCTTCTTGGCGTTCAATCTGTTCCTGTAGTTGGCGAACAAATTCGTGGGAGGCGGCGAGCTCATACTCGAGCTCGTCTACTCGTTGAAGTGTTTGCTCGTGAACGTCACAGCACTGTTGTAATTTGCAAACTGTCTCCAGCAGTCGGTCGCGTTGTTCTTCAACATCCGTGTACATCACATCTAGGTCGGCTAGTTCGCGTTTAAGTTCGGTGTTCTTTGACACTATCTGCTGCACCTCGTACTCGCCATCGTCACGTTCCCGAAGTAGCTGCTCACACGTCGCCTTAGACTGCTTGAGTTCTTTAAGGGCTGCGTTCAGTTTGATATCGAGTTCACGTGCAGTGGCCTTGCGAGTCAACACTGAGCTGGACATTTTGAGCTCAGGTAACCCACAGTGACTCCACCGCACCTGAAACTAACCGCAACGCAACTATATACCAAGCATAAAAAGCAGTGAAGTGTGGTGGTTAATAAGTGAAATACGAAGTAGTTGTGAGAACAAGAGAGTGACAAGCAAGACCAGGTAGTACGAAATAGCCTAGTTGTATGATAAAATAGGTAATAAGGACAGTATTTATAGCTAGCGTGAACAGCTGACCGGTTCGTAACAGAAGTAGGTACGAGGTTAGAAATTACTGTCAGATTCTCAACAATATGTACGCTAATCAGGAGCTAATGAATTTAAGTATTTAATTCCACAAGTGTTTAACGCCCTAATGTTATTTAATTAGGTTTATAGAAGACAATACTTCCCTTTTTAACGTTGCATATTTGAACATTGTCCGTTGCACTGACGTTACTCCGCCGCCGAGATTTTACTTTGAGATGTACAGGCGTTGTACGATGATACTTTTTTACGCGAACACTTATTGTTAAACATTAAACGGTTTTTAATGTTTTTATTACTTATCGAATTACTTTGTAAGCATGTGCAGGTTCCCTCTCGATATTTTCCTTAACTGTAGCTCATGGTAAATATCAAATGAAATTTCTCGCAAAAATTTCGAAAAAGTTAAGATGCAAGCCCAGGCACGAATACACGATCTTCTGCATGAGAGGCCATAGGTGAAACAACTAGGCTACTATAGGTAAAAGAACTTAAGAAGATGACCTGTTGTATTGTATTGTTGTTGTTGTCCCGTCACTTTTCAGCATAAAACATATTTATTTATTTTTATGAGAAATTATGATGTTTCATAAAAACCTTCGAGGTAAGGGTAGAGGGCTAAAACATAATGACGAAAAAATAATATAAAGATATTTATGTAAAAACTGCGTCCATACGCAAGTTTTTAGAGGTATTCGAGACTGATTAAACTACTTTTTTTCTCAAATAATAAGAAGATAATTCAAACCCGCTGCAATGTGATTGAAATGTTGAGATAATTTAACATTAAACAGTGGTCTGAATTACCTGTTTGGTGCCGTTACTGCAACATTTGGGAGCCAGATTTTTCCCGCTCAGTATTAAACTCTTTATTGTACATAAAACACATGAAATTTACAGATAACAAGATAATAACATGTACTAAAGCGAACTTATCCCTTAAAGGGATCTCTTTCAGTTGACCTTTGAACGATTGATTGTATATCAGAAACGGGTAGACACTACGAGTACATGGAAAAATAAATAACCGAAATTTTAAATTAACTCAAAATGTTGTCGTTAATTTTTTTTTAAATAACATAACTTAGTCGACTCTTCAGTTCAGTTCTTCCTTTTCAGTTTTGCTGTCGTACAAAGATCTGATTGTTTCGTTTGTCCACTCCAATCCAAATAGCTTATAGACCATTATAATAGCATAATAGGTAGCATTGACGCTTATTGATGTGGAAATATCAAGTTTCCCTCAGTTATACAAAGATAAGAGTGAATGCATCGTAACTTGGTTTTTGGTTGGATATGTTTAAGAACGATATCAGGAACACAATGTGACGTGCCTTTTTAGGGTTCCAGAGCCAAAATGTTGCCAAACGGAACCCTTATAGTTTTCGTCAAGTACGTCTGTCTGTCTGTCTGTCCGTCCGTCCGTATGTCACAGGCATTTTACTCGAAAACTACAAGATGTATATCAATGAAATTTAGAGTACAGATGTCTTGTCAAAGCAGCTATTTAGTTTTGTAGTTAAATTACTCCGTTGCTCCATACACGTAACAGAAATTGTTTTTTTTTTTTTAACTCGCATCAACGTGTTGCACGTAGTTGCACACATCGACAGCTCTTTTGAAAAGTTAGTAGGGCTTCTCAAAAACTTTTTTGACTAAGTGGAGATTTCCGGAAATAATCGCTCCCAAAGTAGCAAAAATTGTGTCCACCCCCCCTCTATACCGTAAACCGTTTGTCCAAAATATATACAAAAAATATGGAAAGGTAACGCTTAATAAATACTTTCAAAGAAAATTGGTTTCAACATGATCGGATATACCGTTTTTGAGTTATTGCCGAAAAACTGCACTTCTCAACAAAATGACGTAAGTGCTGTGAAGATACGCTCTTTTTCTGGTAATAGATTTTAAGACTGTAGTAAGTGTTTTAATTGTGTTATAACGCACATAATATTACTTGATTTTTTTCGTAATGGCTACGGAACCCTATCTTGGCATGTCCGACACGCTCTTGGCCAGTTTTTATTTATTGGCAAGAAACAAAAAGTCTTATACAGAGTTATGAACAGACTTAAATTAACACAATTATAGACCTATTTTCCAAGGTTTGCTAGCAAATAGGTAGGTATATAATAATAGGACAAAGAAAGAAATGATGAGAATTAATAGGAATTTTGACAGGTAATATTTAGGAGAGAACAAATCCAGATTTGTTACGTATTCACTTCCCTGCAAATGAAACTAGACAGGAAAGCTGAAAACAAGTACATAAATGGTTGAAAATATAAATTAAATAATATAACTAACCTAAAGTATGGTTACTTTCCTTTACTTCAAAGCCTTCTTCAGCATATTATAGGTGGTAGATTTTTTTTGACATTTATTGGTGCTTATTATAGCCTAAATTGAATAAAGATATTTTGATTTTTTTGACTTTGACTTATCAAGTGAACTATTAAAAATATCAACGTCTACCAGTTTTTCATTGTTATTAAAAATGCAACACGCACGTCTAATAAACATATTTCTAGGCGTGACATAGCGCAGGATCTTATAAAGGCGAAAGAGATTGTGCACCATCTAAAACAATTGATAAGAACTAGCACGCGATAAGCTATCAACAAAAGTTTAAGATAAAGGTCGCCTGACGACTAATTATCTCCTCTCACTTTAACCACCTCCATATACATTATAAAATATATCTATTACCACCTTTACGTATACTTATAGACAGGACCAGTTCTAGTAAGTACCTAAAAGAAAGTTTTATTAAAATTTTGAATAACATATTGTGACTAACCCCCCCCCTATATAAATACTTTTCCCTTCTCTCCAAAGCTCAAACTCTACTAGCTCAGCTAAACCTAAAGTTAACTGCTAATTAAATCAAAACTCCTAAGCTCATAGCTATGACCTACCTATGTGCAGCCTACCTATATAACTAGGGCTTATGAGTCCTACTGAGATGTCTGAAACCTACTATATGATAGCGTGATGATGTGAATTGGCCATGTGATCGTCTAGTGGTTGTCTAGTGCCTAAATAAAATGATTGACCCTTCGTTGTGTCCGTCCTAGGTAACCCATACGGTACTTTTAGTGAAGAAGTAAAGATTGGTTGGTCTGAATTTAAGCTACAACTAATTATCTACCTACCTATAACGCAGCTAAGAACACATTACTAGAAAATAACTAATTTGACTAGGAATATAGAATGCTGTAGTATGTTATGGAATGCTGTTAGGGGAACAGGGGCAAGTTGTATCCATGACTACCTGAGAGGAACAAGTATAGCTCTAAGGTATGACATTCTGAAATAAAGCGCATTAATAAATGCTTATGGTAGAACATAGTAAAATATCTAAGATTTAAGGAGATTAACCTAGTGATTAAATAGGTCTGTGAAGTTTATTAAAATCATGACTTTTAAAACACTTAGCTATAATAACAAACCAAGATTTCTAAAATGCTAAGAAGGGAAGAACACAGGATTAGTAAAAACACAGTGTAAAATAAAAACAGTAAAATGTTGATTTTAAACAACATGTAAAAGAGATAAACGATGAGATGAGATAGTCATATTAATTTAAAACACCGAACGATGAATGGAAGCGAAGGTTAGTTCTAAGTTTGAATAATGTATAGAGCTGTGAAAAACGAAGAGCTTTATTGTTTTATCATTAAGTATATTATATTTCATTTGAATCCATGTATTCAATTGTGGTTAAATATAGTCACTCTTTCTTTTAATGTGATCATTTAGGTAAATAAATAAGCGATTCACCAAATAATAGAGACCAGACGTGGTAAACAACAGAGGCTTATTTAATACATTGTGAACTTTGCAGTAGTTATTTAATTTTGTGTTTATTTATTTATTTATCATATTTGTGAACGAAGCGGTACAAGATGTCTCTTGTTCCGTTTCAATATCCTAGTTCGAGGTTTTAATGTTTATGCATTATAGATATACTACTACACTTCAACCCCTGAAAACTGATTATAATATCGATGGTGGAAGTCTCAATTGACGTAAGGGACAAAATGC
The DNA here is from genome assembly GCF_025370935.1 of Choristoneura fumiferana. Taxonomy (NCBI): domain Eukaryota; kingdom Metazoa; phylum Arthropoda; class Insecta; order Lepidoptera; family Tortricidae; genus Choristoneura; species Choristoneura fumiferana. Next base: position 14,141,138 of record NC_133494.1, read on the forward strand.
TACTTTTCAGGAGAGCGAAAAGAAGTTTTTGGTAATTTTCAAACCCTCACAGCATTGTTAAGGTTTAACTTAGCAGGACGTTATAATTACGTAAAATCTTGAATTTTCTTGCTTTTCAACGTGAAACTATAGACATTTTCGTAAAAAGCTTAATAAGAAAAATAGCTGTCCCTTACGCCCGTGACATACAGGTGTCATAGCCCCTTACACCCATAAACCGTAAATAAATAAATAATGTAGTAACCGATTTTTGGTCTTATAGGACATTTTATATTTTATTTGCTACATATTTGGACGTAAGTTCCTGTAGAAAAATTAAAAAAAATAGTGAATTAACTCAAAGAACCACTTTAATTATTTAAAATAACGCGCAAAAGCCATAATTTTGCACGTCCCCTTAAAAAATATGTAATTTGTAACATTTCTTTCGGAAGCCGGCTTCCGAAAAGGCTATAGTACCGTAGACCACATACATGCGCTGCGGCAGGTTATACAGAAGACTGAAGAGTATAACCTCCCCTTTGCCTTGCATTTGTGGACTACGAGAAAGCCTTCGATTCGATCGAGACTTGGGCTGTGCTGCAGGCTCTCCAGCGGTGCCAAGTTGACTATCGGTATATCGAAGTGTTGAAGTGTCTGTACGAAAACGCCACTATGTCCGTCCGATTACAGGATCAGAGCACGAAGCCTATTCCTCTGCAGCGGGGAGTCAGACAAGGAGATGTGATCTCTCCGAAACTGTTCACCGCTGCATTGGAGGATGCTTTTAAGGTTTTGGACTGGAAAGGACGAGGCATCAACATTAATGGCGAGTACTTCACTCATCTTCGATTCGCCGACGACATTGTAATCATGGCTGAGACCATGGAGGACCTCGGTGCTATGCTCGCTGACCTCAGTAGAGTTTCGACCGAGTTGGCCTGAAAATGAACATGGACAAGACGAAAGTCATGTCTAATGTCCATGTTGTACCAACTCCCGTAATAGTCGGAGACTCTGCGCTCGAAGTTGTTGACGACTATGTATACCTGGGACAAACGGTCCAGTTAGGTAGGTCCAACTTTAAGAAAGAGATCACTCGTCGAATCCGACTCGGCTGGGCAGCGTTCGGGAAGCTTCGCAGTGTCTTTTCGTCCAAATTACCGCAGTGTTTGAAGTCAAAAGTCTTTGACCAGTGTGTGTTGCCAGTGATGACATACGGATCTGAGACGTGGGCGCTAACGATGGGCCTCATGAGAAAACTCAAAGTCACTCAGAGGGCTATGGAGAGGGCTATGCTCGGGTTTCTCTGCGGGATAGAATTAGAAATGATGATATCCGCAGTAGAACTAAGGTTACCGACATAGCCCGAAGAATTGCGAAACTAAAGTGGCAGTGGGCGGGGCACATTGCTCGCAGGACGGATGGCCGATGGGGCCAGAAGGTTCTCGAATGGCGTCCGCGGACCGGGGACGAGCTGTCAGTAGGCCTCCAACAAGATGGAGCGACGACTTGGTTAAGATCGCGGGATCGCGGTGGATGCCGAAAGCACAAGACCGGTCTGAGTGGAGAGCCTTTGGGGAGGCCTATGTCCAGCAGTGGACGTCTTTCGGCTGACATGATGAACATTTTCTTGCACATTTGGGAGTATTCTTGCTTGATTTGTTGTTTGCATGCATGCTTGCCTTCTGGCGTCACGCTTGCTTGCATGCATGCTTGCACTATTTATGCTTCCTCTAACACACTGATTGCAGCTGTGAGGGTGGGACGCCAGCCCGCTTCATGAGCGCTGGAGGAGATACCATAGACCGGTCATCGGGATCGGGGTAACCCGCGATGTTCATCTAACCCAGGCCGATAAAATTGCATGTTTGTTGATTTGATTGACAAAATTACATGCTCACTTGCAAGCCTGCTTAGGTGGTTGCTTAGGTACATGCTTGCTTGTTTGCTTGCTTGCATGCTTGCTTGCATGCTTTCTTGCACGCTTGCTATTTCTTGCACATTTGGGAGTATGCTTGCTTGAGTTGTTGTTTCAATCACTACAAGTTCTAAAAACCATCTGTTTTGATGCCTCCTAACATTAACAAGGTATTTTAATGAACTAAAAGAAGCAAGCAAGGTATTTTGCTTTAAGTGCCCCTTACACCCATAAAATAACCTCAATTTTTAAAATGTCTGTTTGTTACTGTCCCTTATGACTAACAATTTACTCTAGTTTTAGCTTTTGATGTCCCTTACGCCCATAAGAGTATTCCTTATTTTATAAGTTGCTGTTGTTTAATGCCCCTTACGACGTACCAATTACACCTTTTTTTTAAATGTCTGTTTGCTACTGCCCCTTACGACCGACAATTTACTCTAGCTCTTGCTTTTTATACCCCTTACGCCCATAAAAGTATTTATTATTTTATAAATTGCTGTTTTTTAATGTCCCTTACAACGTTCCGATTATACCATTTTTAACCCTCAACGTACATAATTAATTATACAGGCCAATTATTATTATGTATGCATCATCATCTCGGCCTATATACGTCCCATTGCTGGGCACAGGCTTCCTTTATTAGGATCTGTAACTTAGTAGCTTAAAATAAACAAAGTAGCTAAGAGAAATTTACCTCAACATCCTTGACTGAAATTCCATTACGGAAATGTTAGCTCGACGTCAAGCCATTAGGGGATCCATCAACTTAATCTTCTTTTTTTGTTTTGCTTTTGGCATCTTATAAAAAAATACGCGCGTTGACAAAGAAAAAACGTAGGCAATCAAATACGTCCTCCGTGTTTGACATGTCTGACACGACTGACCGAATGTGCAATGCGCAAACGCTGGGCGCGTGGAAGGTAGGTAGACGCGTTAGTATTTTGATGTTAGGTACAAGAAATAGGTACAGGCGGTAAGGTTACGCCCAACAACTTCTTGCTTTTTTATCTTATTCGTTATAAAATGTTGGGTGTAAAGTGCAATGAAACAATAATTGACCCATACGCCCTTTTATTATATTTGTTGGGGTTTTTTTAACGTCATGAGTCGAGTCGTAAAGGACATATGAGACTGCCACAGCCCCTTACGACCCAAATATTAAAAAAATAATACATTTACGCCATTTTTCAGCTCAAATATTTTATATCATGTCCCTTAAGCTATTTTATTTTTAAAATAATAAATGTTGATAACAGCAAAAGTAAGGGGCGTATCGTAACTTGAATACTACCAATCGACAGAGGAAAAAAAACTCTAATTTTCTATGTTTAAAAGTGATTTTCGGTATTTTGTCCCTTACGCCAATTGAGACTTCCACCATCGATATGTATATTGAAACTTTGCAGGCAATTAATATCACGGGTCAATTTACACCATATTGCCTATATTTCTAAATAAAAAAAATATTTAGACCATCTATTATCAGAAAAATTAGACACGAACTAGCTTTTGCCTGCGGCTTCGCCCGCGCTCGGGAATTGTGCATTTTTTCGGGATAAAAAGTAGCCTATGTCACTCTCTGACCCATAAACTACATATCTCTATGCCAAAAATCACGTCGATCCGTCGCTCCGATTCGACGTGAAAGACGGACAAACATACAAACACACACACTTTCGCATTTAATAATATTAGTATGGATTTAGTCTTCTGTAAATCAAGAAAAAATTTAAAACGCGGGTCCGAGCTTGACGAATTTCTATATTCAGTTACCTATTTCTAAATCGAAGTACATTTTGTAACCGGAGTACGATCATGATGTTATCACGAACCTATTATCACGCTACTTGCTCTCCCCACATTAGGGTAATTCTCCCCGGGGTACATTTACCCCATCGAGTAGACATATTGTTGACGTTGTTAGGTACTGTCAGCTTACCTACCGGAAAATAGTGAGGTTTGGTCAATTGGGTTACGGTAACTAGGGTTTTGGCTTAGGAAGTTGGTGGGTAGGTTATAAAGATTACTAAGTAGGTACATTAAATGCTGTAATGCTATTTTCTTTTATTTATAATAAACAGTTCAAATTTAATTTTTTTTTAGGTCTATTTGGCAGTTTTTTAAGAAACTTTACTACAAAAGAGTAACAACCAAGAATTTAGTTTCATAAATTTAAAAAGTGGTTATTCTATTCTTTTATAAAGCTGAAAAACAATGAAAACTACTTGCATTGTAATCCAACCTTAATTATGCATAACAATTTCCAAGTCAATTCGTCCACCAAAACTGGGTTAAATTCACATTCCAAAAATTAACCAAATTTAACATGGCAAGTTAAAATAAAATGTTCAAATAATATTTAAAAAAAACCTCTTGGAAGAGGTTTCTCCAGATATTAAAAAAAAATATTATTGAATTAATGCAAAACTGTGACACACTGGCTGGTAGCTGAAAAACATGTCTATACAATACCAGCAAGTAAAACAATAAAAATATATCAAAAAAACAATTTCAGTGCATTCCAAATTCAAACCGCATTTTTCCAGCCAGCTCTCACTTCAACCCTTTAAAACAAAAACATGTCGCATAAACAACCTCCATAAACACGGAACGCCATATAAAATTACGAACATGCCAGAATCCCACACGTATTACGTGCCCATAAAACAAAAGTGCCGCATAAATTTTCCCGGTAGGCATTAGCTGCGGGATTTTCCACCATGTGAAAGAAGCTTTTCCGGGACCATGGGAATTTGTGACTAGATATGTTGCTCTACTTTGTTTTTGTGTTTGATTCTAAAATAGAAAGTTAACTGCGTTTTGATTGGTGTATAATTCTTAGAGATTCTTGTTATAATTACGTGGATGGTGTACTTAAATATAAGTGGTCAATGCGGACACTAAGTACGTTTGCAGCAAAGATAAGCCATTATTAGAGCGCATGAGGCCAATCGAATAATTATTACTCGAAGTGGTCGCCATGGTGGAAATCATCATCATCATCATAAATTTTCAGAGGCATAAAGCAATGAGAGATACTAGGTTTTATTTATACTTTTTATTACATCCTGTAACAAAGTGTTTTTGTTTTTTTGAGATGCTTAATTCCATTAAAATGTAGTAGGAACTAAAACCAATTACCTCGATTTTGGTAACGCAGATGATACGATTGCTTTTTACATCACTTACACAGAACTGACAGTAATATTGGATACGACAAAGCACTTAAAACTAACGCAACTCCTTTTGTGTTGCCGTTAGAGCGTATCAGATGCTTTGTCTGAAAACTAACATCATCATCATCATCATCATATCAGCCTCAGGACATACGCATTTTACGCATCCCCCATTGGCCTCCAGTTGCTTCGGTGACTCAAGACTATTGCTGGTGATATTAATAGTAATATTATAAATATGCGTGCGTATGTAAGGCTGTGCGTACGGGCATGCGTGTGTGTAAATAATGTGAGTGTATGTGTGTATGTGTTTGTGTGTTGTTTATACTTTTTATTGTACAAAAAGGTTACAAAAAATAAAGTGCTAAGTATAAAGGCGGACTTATCCCTGAAGGGATCTCTGACAGTCAACCAGATAAAAGTTGAGTGGTAGAGAAGAGTTATCAAAATAAATATATATATTTTAATTGCTACGTACTCGTGATCACACATGTGAATTCGCCGCGAACCCGCATATTTAACCGAAACATCTGATCCATTTCGTTGGTGACATTCTTACGCTGTTTCTGCCGATCCGCAATCCCTATTCCAGATCTTTCCAGCCCTAACGACCAGATGCCAAAGGCCAGTGCACTGCACTAGAGTCTAGTTAATTCCTGAAATTACTCCATCCTCACACAGTTTACCACTTAACCCTAGCTGCGCTGTTGCGCCCACCGTCCCTATACGTAAACAGCCGGGACGCTACGTGACTTGCCACGGGCTGAAGGGTTCATTTTGCGATATGGGCCCGGTTGGAAGTTCATTTTTCTTGAGTACCTACGCTGTTTTTTTTTTAATGGGTGTAAAGAGTTTAATGCATAGCCGTGGTTTACATTTTATCGACTTGTTAAGTATTTAGTAAGGATATTAAATTATGAAACAGAAAAAAGTATAAACTTAATTATTCTAAGTTTATGTTTCTACTAGAGTTCGCACGCGTAGACTCTTCGATCTGGTAGTTACAATTGAAGTTCCGGGATTTCACAAAATTCCCCTGGAAATCCCAAATTTAATCGTGGTCTTCATTGAGGTTGTAAGAACAACTGTCCAAAATTTCAAGACTCTAAATCCACTGGTTGAAATTTCAAGATTTTATCCCTATTCCGTGAGAATGTTGGGATAAAAAGTAGCCCATGTATAATTCCAGACGTCCAGCTACCTACATACCAAATTTCATGACTCTAAACCCAGCGGTTGTTATTTCAAGATTTTATCCCTATCCCGTGGGAATATCGGGGTAAAAAGTATTATTTGTATTAATCCAGGTTATAAACTAACTTTTTGCCTTATCCAAATCCGTCCAGGCCTTCCAGCGTGAAGAAGTAACAAATATACTCACAAACTATCGCATTTATAATACTAGTAGAATATTGAATTGTGAAACAGAAAAAATGATAAACTGATCTAATTGTACGCTTCTATAGAACGTGTCTTCAAATTACTCTGAAATAGAAGATGGTTGGACTCATCTTCGTCATTACCAGCCGGAAAAAGTACACACCTCCTTTTTAGAACGCAACAATGAACCACCACTGGCGTCTACCAGTTGTCCGCATTTCTCATGATATCGACAGTCTACCTAGCGGCAAACATTATGTTCTTTCACATCTTCCTTTTCGTGGTCGCCACTCGATGGTTATCTGTTCTTTGAGCGATGTGACTTGCCCATTCGCACGTCAACTTACTAATTCTTCGAGCTATGTCAGTAACTTTAGTTCTTCGACCTTAGAAACGAGAAAGAAAGAAACTCCGAGCATAGATAGTTCATTCCGTAGCACGTTGAATTGAATTGCTCGCAAATTGGTGCATTATCTACCTCACAATGTTTTCCTTGATCGTATATTAAATTTTAAATTAATTTCACACATTAATTCTGAAAATCTCAGGGGTGCGAGACCGAACTCGAAGTTTATTGAGAACCCATAGATATAACCACTAGGTTGCCACGACTTCACAGCATGATCCTTTAATTATTATGAATGTAAATCAATGTCATATTCTTTTTTTACTAATATTATGCTCTCGCGCATCTAACCGCATCGAAGGCTGCGCGCGCCGCCGGACGGCATGTGACGAGTGACCTTATTTTTTTATTATGTTTAGTACCATTTCGTACTAGGTACTCGTCTAGTTATGGCAATTTAAACGAAAAAACTATTTTTAGACATTGTCAATGGAAATACATTCGCCATCAGATATTTTGGAGAGGCCAAACTGATCAATAATACCGAATCATGAACTCTAAAACCTTAATAATAGAATGCATTTTCCGCAAGAAACGAATTTTATTATTTTGGTATATTATCTAATCGTGTCTTAACATCTTCCAGATTAATTTTAAGACCTAGCAATAACTTATAAATCACAACAGTTACTATTTGCTATCCTTATTTCATCTATTTAAGCAAAAAATATTGTTTTTAAATACTGAAACATTTTTCTTTACCATTTATCTCAACACGTTTTTCCAAAAAAAGCCAAGGCCAACGATTTTCCAATTAGTGGAGAAATACCCTTATAAATCACTACAGTTACTATTTGCTATCCTTATTTTATATATTTAAGCAAAAATTATCCCACACCTGTATTCCTCGTACTTCTACCGCGAAACTTTCAGAGCCTATTGAGGGAGAAAA
>NC_133494.1:14155699-14282230 GCF_025370935.1 Choristoneura fumiferana
CTCGCGTGCAATACGGATCTTGCACAAATTCATAAGTATACACACATTTGCACGAAAGTGGGTAATAAAGTCGTGCTCGATAGCGTTATCTGTCGCGTAAATTTGTCAGGCATCTGTCCCTCGCAGCCGCCAGTTGAATCCATCTTACTGGCACCGTTGTGCGTTGGACTTGGTATATTGAACTGGGGTATGGCTATTATAAGTCCTGGATCATAGGGCCAGTAATGTACGACCAAAACATGTGAGCCTTGATGATTCATGTATAAATTAAAAAGGTACGTTCCGAGAGATAATTACTGAGACGTATCATGTTTAACCGTTTTAATTACACTGAATAGGGGTTGTATATATTTTACTATGTAAGTACTGTAATATACTTATTACATTTAAAGTAAGCAATGATCGTCATTTGACTTTCACAACTGTGACGTAACATGCGATTACGGTCCGAATTGCACTTTGTTCCCGTGATGATTGTACGTGTTCGATTGGACCTGACAAACTGACATTTTTGAATTTGAGATTGACAGGCTGGATACTAATGACAGTTTACCGCAGTTTACAGCTACTGGTTGCTCACAACTCTCGCGATGTCGTCAGTCCCCCTAGTAGGAGGACTGCCAACGCAGCATCACAGTTGCAAATCGATAAGCTTTCTTATCCCTAACAGTTTACATCTGCCTGCCCATTAACACGTTTAACTTACAAATTCTCCGAGACATGAATGAAAGGAAACTAATGAATTAAATGAAAGATTTTTTTTATTTACCAACATAAAAAATATATACGTAATTATTAACAACACAGTTGATGACTATGAGATAAATAGGAAATGAGATTTCAGTCTCTTAACTAACTTACCTAAACATTTAACTAAATCTAATAAGGTGACTTCGCTGCCGAAAGCGATACAATGACATCCTAACATTTCTAATTCAGCTTCGGATGTACCTACAATACCTACATATATAATATTTTAAATATTAATTCTTTAAAAACATCTAGCTTTAGTGGTTTAGGCTGTACATTGTCTGCCAGTCAGTCAGCTCACTAGATATGTAAACCCTTGACAATCAGGTTATAGAGCCAGCATAAATCTCCGCTCTCCCTTTGTCAACATTCTGTAGGAGTCACATAACAATATTTCCTGCCACGCGCTCATGTCCATTTTATAACGCATTAAGAGAACTAGCGCATGCGTCGTAAACGCAGATTTACAGGCTATAAAGTAAGCGTAAAGGGTTATGTGGAGGTACTCAGAGCAGTATTAAGGTAAGTTTCAGATTGTAATAAAAAGTTGTTGGTTTTGCGGGGGAAAATGGTCTCAGACAATTTCGTTTAATACTAGCTTTTACCTGTGGCTTTGCTCGCGTGAACTTTTGAGTAAGTACCTACCGAAAATTACGTCGTTATCGTGATCTTCAGTTAAGTTGCATGAAGAACACATCCGTGCAAATTTTCATATATCTCTACTCAAAATCCCGAAAACCCTTTCTGAAATCCCAAATTCTTAACCGTCAGGTTTTTTCCTAATCGTCAGGTTAAGATTTTGGCATTTTACACACACAACACACACACACACACACACACACACCCGCGCTCACTCTCGCACACGATACAAATGTTTGTGACTTTTAATTTAACTCCCAAATCGAACGGTTTATGCGACTGAAGCCGGTGGTAAAAGCTAGTGATGTACTTAAACGTTGTTCCCGCGGGATAAATGGTCCAACTTATCCGATGTCGCTAAAAATCCTGCAGCTAACAAACTATCACATGTAATGTTTGGAGTTGTTTCCTGCAAGACTTTCGCAGATGTTTTACATGAAGTTGGTTTGAATCATAACATGAAGCGATTAATTTCACACCAACAAAATAAGTATTAATTGGCGCAAACTAAACGGAAAGTTGTTTAGTCATCTTGATGGTTTTTTTTATTGTTTTAATTGGAGTATAGAAATATTTTTTAAGGTTCAAAAGATGCATCCCTGTGAAATAATAAATGAGAGATAGAGAAATGGATGGGAAAACTCTGACGTCATCAACCAAAATAGTTTTAACAATTAATTTATAAATAAAACCGAATTATATGGAAAAATATCGTAATTTTTCTCATAATTGACTTTTCTATACAAAAAAGCATGAACATTTTATATTTAAGCAGCACCCAGCAGCAGCTGCGAGCAGAGCAGTGGCGAGCAGTGCGCGTTTTGCTGCAGCTGCACGTGCTCCTGAATGAAGGGCTACGAATTAGCCCAAAATTTGTCGAACTAAACTCGATTTAAGACATGAGTATTTTTAGGGTTCCGTACCCAAAGGGTGCCAACGGAACCCTATTACAGAGACTCCGCTGTCTGTCTGTCTGTCTGTCCGTCCGTCTGTCACGCAGGACCGTATCTCTTGAGTCGTAATAGTTAGACACTTAAAATTTTCGCGGATTTATGTATTACCGTGGCCGCTATAACAACAAATGCTAAAATGAAAATAAAATAAATATTTAAAGGCGGGCTCCTATACAAAAAACGTGATTGTTTTTCCATTTTTTGCTTCATATTAATAACGGCAACAGGTAGACGCTTGAAATATTCACAGAATCTTTAGTTGTATAATCACTTTTAAAGTAAATAGATAAATTAAAATAAAATTAATATTTAAGGGGGGCTCCCATACAACGAACTTGATTTTTTTGCCGTTTTTTTGGCTTATGTCTAAATGTTGTATAGATAAAGTCCGACTCGCACTTGGACAGTTTTTTTTTGATAATCTCAATCGACACCCGCTACGTCTTTTCCCGTAGCCCAGCCAGACCAGGCACAATGTGGCGACACCGGCCTCTAAATCAGAAACCCGATACGGTAGTGTCGCGGCCCCGTGTCTGCGTCGACGTATTTACTTACACGTCCATTTTGTATCGAGAACGTTACACGACTTACAAGGTGGATTGAGAGCTTAGCTGTTACAGTTACATGGTAGAGGAATGGGTAGTGTTTCGTACGAAAGAGAAAGAAGAAAGTTTTTTCCATACAATACAATCACATGATCATGTCAGCCGAAACACGTCCACTGCTAGACATAGGCCTCCCCCAAGGCTCTCCAATCAGACCAGTCTTTCGCTTTATTTTATGTGTTTAGTTTTAATAGGTCCCACTGAAAAACAGCGTTGTGGCTTGCTGCAACATTATGCTGAGTGGGCCCCAATTTATACTACCTATTCGATGTTTATTTTTTATTTTTTTAAGCATAGATTTTCAAGATAACGACTTTGCCCGCCTTACGTCTACCTATCGGTAGGAAGTTCCACAACCGGGTGGCCTGGACTGTATAATGAATAAACATAAAATTTAGAGTTACCTCATTGTAGCTGGGTTTACTTTATATTTTCATAGGCAAGCGTCTGAGCCTGGACTCTGTCACATTGCGATCTTAAGTTTTGTGTCTTTAGCAAGGTTTTTAGGCAGTTGTCTCACCGCCGGCGAGGAAACGATTGGCTATCGACTATTATCTCGCTCAAGAAACGAACAAAAGATATAAGATCCTGTGTGAGTAAAAGAGACACATATATTAATAGTTGATCGCTGGCGGTTCACACTGCCGGCAAGAACTCGCTCTTACATCATTTGTCGCAGTGACAAGAGCTATAAGACTCGCTGAGCTATAAAACTAGCTCAGCGATACTCGCTCAGCGCTGTTAGCTTGGCGGCCGCCCGGCTCGAGCGAGTAGAGCGAGTAATCGCCCGTCGTGCTCGAACACTCGCTTCTCGCTGCTCGCCCACTCGTTTCTCGCTGCTCGCCCACTCGTTTCTAGTTACTCGCTCTGCTCGCTTCTCGCTCATCGTCGGCGGTGGGACAAGTGCCTAAGAAGAATTCTCTGATCATTGTCCGAGAGAGTGCAATTCTGCGAGATAAAAAAATATCTGATGTGTGAATCTGGGTTGCGAAATTTGCGATGTCATCAGTCCTATGGGAGGCCTACCAAGTTCCGTTTCGTGGTCGTCACTCGAGGACCTTTCTCCAACAATTATCTGTTCTTCGATATGACTTTGCCTATTGCCATTTGAACTAAGCCCTACTAAGAGAAAGACATAGTAGTTACACATTTACCATTACTTGCACATGAAGGCTCGAATTACTGAACGGCCAGTAATGCGGAAGGTTTATGATAATCGCAAATGCTCGTTATCTAGAGTGTAAGGGCTGGATACGTGTCATAGCGATTGCACTTTCAAAGCGGTTCATCGCCTTGCAGACAAAATTGATATTTTGTTGACCGGAAAAATATCAAAGTATATTTATTTATGTCAATATCATAATCATAAATAATTTATTGAACCAGGCGTTACTTTGTGGAGGTTCATATCCATGAACTGAAACAATTATGTACTTTGCTCACCCGTGACCTTAAGCTGCGTTTATGCAAGAAATGTGTGTTCATGCAGTTCCTCCACATACACACACAAAAATCACACAATCCCATCTATCACCACTACCACACTACACTAGTTCATTTCAAACTCAACCAGAGCTCGTCTTCAGAGCAACACAACCATTCACCGGGCTACCAGATGTTAGACTTACAACCCAAAACCACAGAATAACTAATAGTACTACCTTACAGAAGGGACACTCTCAAACAAAAGTCAAGTTTATGTATGAACTTGAATGAACGGAAATATTTGGAAGAACTGCGTTAAAGATTGTTAAAATTTCAATTTTTTTATCTTGTGAAAGGTGATCCGGTAAAAAAAAATCGCATTTTGTGAAGTTAAAGAAAGGCCAATGTCTGAAAATTTGTTTATAATGAACGTAGGTCTGTAAAACAGTTGAGGCATCCCCGCCAAGGGACCCGTCGTCGAGGTACCATAAATTAAATTTGGAATTTAGACTTGAAATGATGGGATGGATGACTAAAATGAAAATGGCAGGCCCAAGCGGATCTCCCTGTTGGCAACCATGCTCGATAAAATAATTTGGTCCCAAAAAGTAACTTTGATGGCGCTCTGTAGCATTGAAACAAGTAGGGATAAACTTCAGGAAGTTCTTTTTTTCACTTCAGCTAACAGAGCACCGCGGTCGACCGAATTAAAGGCGTTTTTTACGTCTATTTTAACAAAAACCTCATAGTCCGGACGAGACAGAAAGGTGCGCGCAGCGCGTACAGCTGCTTCGCAGCCGCCTTTGACTCCGAACCCTAGCTGTCGAGGTTGGAAGATGTGGGTTGGCTTCTGGTGAAATTTTCGACAGCACAGCTTCGAGGCCAAACGCCTAAAAGTGCAGCCAACCGCGATCGGCGGATGCGCCATCCTTTTTTGGCCAGGGCTACAAGGTTGGCACCATACAAAAGCGGAACTATATAGGAGTTCACGCTTCCTGACAGCATAAAATTCAATAAACCTGTGATTTCTTTCAGCAGAGCAGATCTTGTGTCGCCCAATGATACAGAGGTTAGATCCTTTAAATGTTGAGGAGATAGTCCATCCAACCCACCGGCGGAACCATTAGGGAATGACAGAATTGCATTCATTACGGCATCCTCGGATACTTGAACTGAGAAACCGACAGTGGGGGATGGATCTAATAGGGCAGAGGACGACGCACAAGGGACAGGGTGTTTTTCACACAAGGCGGCAAAGGTCTCGGGGAACGAGTGGCCAAATCGTCGCGGGAGAAAAGAAGCGGGCAGCCCGCTCACATTCCCTCAGAGAATTTATTTTCAACGGATTTTATTTTATTATGTAAAGAGTCACGTGTATTTCTTTTGTGTTGGAGATCTTGGGTGATCTTGGGTGGCTCGGGGACTGATGATGCATTATTTTTTATTTGAGAAGTAAGTGAAACCTTTTTCGATTTGTCGGCATGAAGTACAGAGTAAGGAAATGTGAGCAGGGATTCCCAAGCTTGAGGGGAGTTTCCGCGACAGCTTTGGCTACACATTTGGTCAGGCAGGCGGCAACGGCGATGCGAGCACCGCGAGGATTCTCTTTATAATTGGGACGCCTTCAACAGCCCTAATCTTTAAGAGAGTGTCGATGTGGCTGAGTTAGAACCGCCGTCAGAAATCAAAGGAACAGGCTGGGAAAAACTAGGCAGCGTGGGATCGACAGCCATACGCGTGCCATGACAGCGGTCGGAATGATGATAATGATGATGTGGAATATTTTATATAAATGTACATGAGTCGTCTACAGACAGTATTATTACATTGGTACGCTACTTCAAAATGTGACATCGATCCCGCCAGAAACCGTCTTCAAATCAATCTGTAAACATCCAATAGGTACTATCTTATTTTCGACATCAAATTAATCCCTAATTGGATTACAAATTTGCTTCGTTATTTTCTTTCAACTCGTTTTATATTGCTCCAAGTAAAATAATTTTACATCGGTAACGTTAATTGAAAAATTAGAGAAAATGATTCACTTTAATGAAATTAGATGAACATAATTTTTTACCGTATTCTTTATTTTTGTGTAGGAAGTTAATGAGTCTTAATATTATCAGATCGTTGTCGACAAGCGCGATAAAACAATATAAAAAAAAACAATTATCATCATCAGCAGAGAGACGTTGGTGGTCTTTCTTTCTCTACTGTGAGTGTTCATATTCATATTCATATTCATATTCGTTGGTATTAATTTGTTGGTACGGGGCGGGGTCTCCTCTCGAGCGGGGTCTTCGTCTTGCCTAATGTAGCTCATTCTGGAAATATGTTGGCAATGGGTAGTCAAGTGTGGAGAAATGGAGAGGAGGCCTATGTCCGAAGACGGGCGAACTAAAGGCTGTTATGATGATGAATGAAGCTGTGGTGGCCTAGCGGTGTGACCTACGGCCTCTTAAGCAGAAGATGGTGGGTGCAAACCCCGGCTCGCACCTCTGAGTTTTCGAAATTCATGTGTCCAACTACATTTGCAATTTACCACTGAGCGTGGGTACTACGGCCCAAGTCATCTCATTCTGAGAGGAGATCTGTCCCCAGAGTGATGATGATGATGATAATGATGATGATGATCTTAAACGCTATCAGTTCTAACCAAGGACGCTAATATAAGTGAATTAAACGGTCGTGTATTAGTGTACAATCGAGCAACATGTCGCATCGCATCGCGCCCGCGCCGCTTCGAATAACGCAGTTATTTTGAAGTAGTGTCGCCGAAACTGTTTGCAGCCAGTTTTGTGAACGGTTTTGATAGTTTACTTCTTTATTTATTTGTTTCTAATAACTAGACACATTGAAAATGTTATGGCAAAATATACAATTATTTTTTTTTCTAATGTTTTTGTATCATTACATTTTATTTAATTTGTTACGTTTGTTCTTGCAGGTCGAATAAAAACCACTTTTAGTAGTTAGAGCGACTTGAAATTTGGCATGGATATGATTAGATTTAGGAGATTAGTTCAGACTACATTGCAAATACAGCTAAAAGGTTGTAGAAAAAAAAACATGTACCTATCAAAACAGTTGACTCTCACAAGACCCATGTATTTAGGTAGATAATTGCACTGACAACTTGCACTGGTACACAATTAGTTAGGTATTAAGACACTTTCCTCTAACATGATCCGTGAGTTATCACTGTCAGTGCATACACTAAGCACATCTCATGTGCGACAGCGCAGCGATATCCCGCGACACATTGTTTTTCTTCGATTCTTCAAGTACCAAGACGCTTTGCTCTCAAACTACCCGTGTAGTTGTCAGTGCACACATTACCTGTGAGATACCGCGGCATTGTGGCGCGACGCGGTGTTTAGTGCGGCATTAAACCGAATTATTACAAGTAAATTAGGCCGAGCACGCCCACGGGCCAAAGTTAGTGCTTGAAAATGTGAGCTTGAAAATTTACACGATTTTTGTTGCTGGCTTTTTCTTACGTTAAGTTAAATAATGTTACAAATAATATAAGGATATTGGTAATTAACAAGAATGAGGTACGGAATGAAGGGGATCCTGGGTTCGATTCCACGCCGCTATCGCTCGAACAAAACAGCGATAACCGATGCGGGAGAAAGGTCCTCGTGCGACCACGAATCAGAAGGTGAAGCGTAGACATTGCGAGAGTTGCGGCAACTGGTGGTTGCAAGTGGCGAGTTGCCGTTTATTGTGGCGTTCTAAGGGCGGCCTTTGTTCAACAGTGGCACTGTTACAGTGCACGTCTTCAGGCTGATGATGATGATGGAAACAACCCGCAATAATCTCGTGATAAAACAACAATGCCTTTCCAACAAATTAGCGAGCACCAATCACATATCATTTACCAATCGTGATCAAGCTAATTGCCCCGTCTACGGACGGACTGAGTCACGACGCCGCATCATACACATTAATCATAAACATATTGATAAACAATTGCCCTACCTTAAATGAGGGGTCAACCGGGCTCGCTGCGCTAACGTATACAATCGCTACCTCAATCGAAAACACAAATCGATTTCGACTCGAACAATCCAACACAGAATTGATTATCGATGGCCAGTAACATCGCGCATACTACGTTTGAATTTGGAATGTAAGGGTCGATTTTTCCGAGTCGCGTTGCAATCAAATTCAATCGTTTGCTGCAGAGATTTATGGTAGAATTTTGTATGAGTATAGCGCAACTGTATGAAGGCTGTGTTGTCGGCAAAGCTTTGTCGCGGTCCGACAAAGGGGGCACGTGGGAACGTGCGCGTGCGTCGTCCTCGCGGTATTGTAATATTTGTAATGTATGGTTCGTGCGTCGATGGACAATTGATTTTGTGAAAGTGGCTTAGATTTAATGTAATTGTTGGAAATTGTTTAAGATACATACGAAGAAAAGGAATACATAGTGTTCTTAACCATGTTGGAGCAAAATCACACAGGCACGCTTAATAATTTTTTGATTTTTTGACGTCAAATAAATATCATTCCATGTAACATAAAAAAAAATCGACTAACTAAAGACATGTTTATAATGTTGCTCATTTTTATCTCCAATGAATAAGCGTTCGACATTAGAAAGTCGTGCGCTATAAGACGAAATCAAAAATTACCCAACTTTAATTTGGATCACAAAAAACGTATGTGAATTTCATAACAATACGCCACCAAACAAAACAAAACCTTGCTCTACGTACTTACGTTACTTTTAAAAGTGTAACGCTAACAAAGCATGTTAACAATCGGACCCCACATACAGCCGTATTCTGCAAGTCACGCCCAAATGAGTCGATCCTATTATCGATACATGAGATACGATCGGCGCTTGTTTCGTGCCAGTATCAAGAAACAATTAAACTATTGATTGCAATTTCGGAATAGGTGCATGAGTTCGGGGAAATTTGTGTAAACTCTGTTTTCAATGTGAAGAATAAAATGACTGAACGTTTTTTTATATTATTGTGTATAGCGTTCTCTTGTTCATATTATTATTTGTGGCATAGCGGGTAGTAATTACTTTTTTTATTAATCTGGGGAAGTGTCCCAGCAAGGCAAAGGTCTCCGATTCCATTAAATACCATACCATACCATACCATACCATTCAATTCTCGATCCGATTTAGAAAACATAATTGAGTTTTGATTACTTAATAAAAATTATTATCTAATCTACTGAACCACGCGTGATGCGGTGTTGTATAGTATATATTTATTTAAACTTGTGTTTACGAACATATTTTATAAGCAAATATATTCTAGATCTACAAAAAAATATATTTTGGCAAGGCCTATCGTCATCTGGCACTATTTTGATAATTTTTAAAACGAAATAGTCAGTTGTAACCCAGTCAAAATAGTAAGTTTCACCCTTAAATAAATTGTAATAATCTCAACCATATCGAAAGCAACCGTAGCGACTAAGCAAGTTAAAAAAATAATAAAAAAAACCTCGTCGCTCGCGAAACTTTTTAATAGCGTCGCGGAGACCAATCGAAAAAGTATTGTTTAAATTTCGAATTCGAATGTCGAACTTTCGATCGTTCCGTTGTTTTGAAAATGTACCCCGTGCTAACGGCTATACTTTGGACTCTTGAGTGCATGCGAGATGGACTTTTTTTATTCGCCTGCCAATTAGTGGAATTTTCCGCTGTTTTTGCCAACGAGTATGTTTATATTAAGTTGTTTAAATAAAACGGATGACTGAAAATTGCTTAACGATCTGATGTAGTTGTTGCGTTATCTAAATGTTAATCATAATGTTGAGTTTCTTGCCGGATCCTAACACAGGTTTTTCCGAACCCATTGGTGGATATTTGTAAGTAATTGCTATAGCTGACAGATGTTTTTACTTTGACTTTGATAACCTTATGGAACTTATATAAACTTACGTAATTGTACGTATATATATATATAATATAATAATCTCAGCCTATATACGTCCCACTGCTGGGCACAGGCCTCCTCTCAGAATGCGAGGCTTGGGCCGTAGTTCCCACGCGGGCCCAGTGCGGATTGGACTTCACACACACCATTGAATTACTTCGCAGGTGTGTGCAGGTTTCCTCACGATGTTTTTCCTTTCACCGTAAAGTCATGGTAAACTTCAAATGTAATTGTAATTATATGTATATTTATCATAAATCAAGTTGTTTTATTCACGCTACGTAGGTGTTTTTAAAATCAATATTAACATCTGCTTGGTAAATGCTCCTGCTTGACTTTTGTTCAGCCAATTAAAGTGTACCTAGCCATCGCTACAATTGTTTGATTTTTTTTTACAAATTGTAAGAAATTATCCCTGTATTGGCCAATTCTTTAAATTAACTTACCATCACCTAACAGTAAGCAATCTAAAAAAAAACCCTATCACCAATCCTCATAACTACATTCGCTATTATTAGGTTATGTTATGAAAAATAAATTTACGTCCTATTTATATCTTTGACAGCAAAGCTCTTACCACCCTGCCTACAATAACATAAATTGTACAACAGATAATATTTCCATAATAAATGTGTAATCCACCGTGGGCCGCCTGATGACACGTTACAAAACGCATTAGAACCGTCGCGTGCGCATCATAGAAATCACGGCTGCGGCTTAATTATACGAATTATACTAAACACGTGTTATTTGATTGAATCCGTTGATGGATAATCTTGGGGTTACCCGGTGTTTGAGTTTATCGATAGCGATTGTCGATAAAAGTTTTTCGAATATTGAAACTTAGTGAAACAATTCCAAAGTTTCAAAATGTAACTAGCTAGAGAGACTTTTACGATGCCTAATTTCCAGTTATTTTATAACTTCGTTTACGTACGTTACCTATTCCGTCAAAAGTTCGATGCAGTCTTAATCAAATGTAAACAGTTTTGTTACTAAAAATTGAGAATATTTCTATTCGAGAAATGCAAAGCAAGTCCAAATAATATTTTTAGTTAGATTAAATATTCCCATAATATTTTTATCGAGAAATAATATCGTTGCCTGGAAGAAATCACTTTAAAATTATCATCAGGCCTATGCGTCTGTGCCAGCGAATTTTGGCGTGTTGCCTGTGCACAACGTCTTTGGTGGCTGACTAGACCGATGGAGAGCGACATGTTCGCCCACAGGCCAGACAAGAGAAGTCTGCGGATGTTGGTACAGAACCCGCCTTGGTGTCGTTTTTGTCACTTGTCAGCAAGTGCCTTGAGCCAGGCATAATCGCAATACTAGCGACCCTCCATACCCGTCCGCGCCAATCTGTGCAGTTTTCCGCCAGCTTTTCCCAGTCAAGGTGGTTAATTTTGAAGGCGGCCATATCTCGCTTAGCGCAGTCCTTTAATCGCAGTGGCCAATGCCAAGAGAAACTTTAAAATAGTATTAATATATAATGTGGAATAAAGTTTTTTTGGTACGACATGCTGATGCTGTTAATGTTGCCACTGTTAGAGCTTTACCCTACTGTAAAGGGTTAAGAGTCAATAATATTATTATCGACCTCCCCGATAACCCCCCAAACGGTGCGGCACGTGAGAAATCATCAATGGTAGGAAGATAATTGTGTACATCGACATATAATACCGATATAATATCGACACAATGACACGTTACGTCCTTGCGCTGCGCTTGCGCTGTGGGTGCGCTATTGTGTCACATGAGTCGATTTTTCAATAATCTCGATGAGTTTATTTTTCACGTATAACATAGGAGCATCTATAAAGTAAAAATTTAAATAGGAATTGAAAATACGGCTCTAGGTCTACTACATAATTCATATATTATCTATTAGGCTTCTAGGCTTTAAATGTGCTATTACTGCTCTAATTTCATTATCTTTCCTCCACCAAACACAATGCAAATTTCTTCGCAGGTACGGGTTTCTTCACGATGTTTTTCTTCACCGTTAGGCCCTGGTAATAAACACGGTAGGTAAACATGGCAATGAAAAGTAAATTTACTTAATACATTTAAGGCTATATATTGTTTCTGTAAATAAAGGTTCATGTATATTGGCAATATTATATATCTTATGGATGAGTAATGCAGAGTGCACTAGGGTGCACTATTTGACAATTTCTCGGGATATAATCCTAAATGGTGTATGAAGTCGCGGGCAAAAGAAACGCGTAGTACTTTAACTTTAACTACGTATGTAGGTTGATTTTTGTATTACAAATTTGCACCATCTGTCTAAAAGAACATCCGTATTTGTATTTCCATGTAATCCTCCGAAAATTAATCAAAACACGAAAAAAGGATCGCAGAAAGTAAATGTACGTTACTCCAAATTTAACGCGAGCGAAGCTGCGGGCAAAAGCTAGCAAATAAATAAATTTCAAATTTAAGTTCCACATACATCCGAAAAAATTAAAGGCGCGAGCCGGGGCTCGAGCCCACGACCCTCTGCTTAAGCTACATTATGGCATTATGAAATTCGGGCAAACGATAGATAACCTATTACAGCGTGTTCTGTAAAACGTTTCCACAGTGGATAACAATGTACTACAACAAAATCAATAGCAAACAAACTCAAATCTTACTCCATTTCTCAACCGAACACAAATCTTACAACATAGGTGGGTCTAACCCTCCCCAGAACTTGGTGGCACATGTGCGCCTAATACCCTACATTAGTCAGTCTGTAATTGCCAAGTGATTCTACTTTCACTGTCCCTTACACTTCTGTCCCTTAATGCCAGTTTCTACAGTTGGGGTGTAGTTTGAGAGCTGTTTAAAGACGGTTTTAGTTCAGAGAGTGTTTTGTTTTGAGTATAAGTTATTGTAAAAATTTCATCTTTAAGGTTTATTAACTCCTGACGCAAAAACTCCTGCCCTCTCATCCCGAGAGGAGGCCTGTGCCAGGTGTTGCAGATGTTTATGGGCGGTGGTGAGCTCTTACCATCAGGAGACCCATTTGCTCGTTTGCCATCCAGTCGAATAAAAACAAAAACCTTTGTCATGACACCAACCCCCTTAGCATGAAAAAATATTTCGCGACCCCCCTACCTGTTGCTTTTATTTCATGAATTTTATTTTGGGACAAATAATTATTAGTTTATATTTTTCTTCCCATCCCAGCCTATATACGTCCCACTGCTGGGCACAGGCCTCCTCTCAGAACAAGAGGGCTTGGGCCATAGTTCCCACGCAGGCACATTTTTTTTACCAAATATTTATAAACTTATTGTTTTTTTACTGAAGTAGTTTTCCCAGTCACTGATAGGGGCTTCGCGACCCCTCTAAAGAAACTTCGCGAGGTTATGTTAGATGTTAATATAATTACTCGTATATGCCCAAGTGCAAGAAGTTAACATAAGTGCCCATTTTTCTTGGTTTATATCATAACATATTATGTATATGAATATTTATGATATCAGATGCGAATTCGTATAATGAATGAATAATTTTAGTTCAAAATTTTTGATTTACATCAGCGTCGTTTTCACTAAATCAACTCAGCCATATTTAAAATAAAATCAATGCACAAAAGCACCCCACAAACGTTATTTGTACAACGTTAGCAAAAATGCTGACGGCGTGAACAAATTGCAGGCATATCCGCGCTGCAGTGTCGGCATACATTGTTTACCCCAGTCGGGTTTTTTAGGTCGTTAATTAATGGGTAGCTTTTTAGGGTTCCGTACTGCAAAACTAAAAAAACGGCCAATGGCGAGTTGGACTCGCGCACGAAGTGTTCCGTACCATTATCTATACAACATTAGACATTAGCAAAAAAGCGGCAAAAAATAAAATTTGTTGTGTGGGCTTAAATATTTATTTTATTTTATTTTAAATATTTATTTTTAAAGTGATTATACAATAAGCTGTTTCCATACAAATTGACGTAAACGAAAAACTTATAGGATCCTAGCCGTTACCCGCGACTCCGGCCGCGTAGAATTCGTTTCTCGATATCCCGCGGGAACTATACAATATTCCAGTATAAAACTATTCAATGCTTTAGACGTGATGAAGTAACAAACAAACAAACAGACTTACAAACTTCCGCTATAATATTATTTTGATGATGATAATTGAAGCATTGGATGCAACAAGGGCGTATGTTGTAAAATAGAGTACGTAAAATAAAGAACTTAAGATATACAGATCTAAATAAACTCTGTAATTTCACAAGTAAAACAACTTTCACACATCTCTATATCATCATTAATCTGGCGAACGCTACGGAAACCATATCGAATTGAATCAGCTCCAGCACCAGTTAAGAAAGACCTCTCAAAAACTCTAGGAATCCCCTTGAGCGGTCTTGTATCGTTGAGGGAAGAGCGGGTGGAGAGGTCTAGTGACCTGGTTGGGTGGTGATTCGCTATCGCTACGTGAGTAATAAGTATGGAAGTGATCACCCACGCGCCGCCTACGTCTTCGTATCTATGTGGCGAGGACTTGGTGTTGGAGAAAGAGGAGCGGCTAATGTAGAAATAAAATATACTGAGCTGCAAAAAATCTGGCCCTCAAATGTATGCAGTAATAAGTAATTTTGCATGGAGAGTGGGCCAAATTTTGTGCCGCTGAGTATATAATATTAGAACGAGAGCGCTGTTTTTGGATTGTCATCGTGTCGTCATTATCACATCAGGCGTTGTCAGGCAGGGTAGAGCAGTGAAACCCTAGGGGTTCAATTTGAGTAAAACAAAATAAAGTTTTTAGACGTACCTATATTTAGCCCCTAAGGCTTAAGGGGAAAAAGAATCTCAAGGGCCGCGGATACGAGAGAGTTGAGTTGGAAGGCGTTTCTCGGGGAGGCTTCCCTGGATCAGAGTCTGAAGCGCAGGCCGCCGGTGCTGGACGAAGTCTAGTTCTAGAAAAACTGATTTCAAATAAAAAAAAACACATTCAAATCGATCCATCCGTTTAAGAGCTACGGTGCCACAGACAGACAAAGACACACACACACACACACACACAGAGAGAGAGAGAGAGAGAGAGAGAGAGAGAGACACACATAGCGATCAAACTTATATAACACCCCTCTTTTTGTGTCGGGGGTTAAAAAGTATTTAAATGCTATTCAAGTCCCTCTAGCGGTTTTAATACGAAAGACTAACAAGCACATAAACACGATCAGGAACTTTCACATTTGTAATATTAGTATAGTAGCATTACGCAATTAGCTATCACTAAAACCACATCCTTAGGTCCTAGGTCTAGATTTACAGCACAAAGGGCGTAGGAATGATGTCCATACAACCACGTTTCAACATGTGCGTCGCCATTTCCGCGTCATGCTAGGCTTGACTAATGTGTGATTGAATTTTATGCTTGACCTACTCAGGACGCGGAGTTTCATGTATTGTTTGTTGACTCTGTAACGTCAGATTGTATGGGTATATGTGGCGCCATGTTGCATTAGGGATTACTAGTTGTACGAGTAGGAGGGCATTATCACTAAAACATGACCTAGCAACGGCGTAGTTAAGGAAAAGTTGAATTAATGTCGTTTTGTGACGTTTTATTTCATATTAACTGTAGGGGAAAATCGACACAAAACTGACAACTTTTAACTTTACGCCGTTGTTAGGTACATGTTTGAATAAAAAATCCCAGGTAGGTGTGTGTACGGAATTGTGTGTATAATAATTGGTACCTGAATACAGCGACATAATATTAACTATTAAAAGAAACATATTTAAGGGAGTTCAATAGTAATTATACGAGCTTGTTCTTCCGAGAGATTATATTAACTTGTATCAACCAAGAGAGCCGTGGTGGCCTAGTGGTTTGACCTATCGCCTCTCAAGCAGAGGGTCGTGGGTTCAAACCCCGGCTCGCACCTCTGAGTTTTTCGAAATTCATGTGCGGAATTACATTTGAAATTTACCACGAGCTATGCGGTGAAGGAAAACATCGTGAGGAAACCTGCACAAACCTGCGAAGCAATTCAATGGTGCGTGTGAAGTTCCCAATCCGCACTGGGCCCGCGTGGGAACTATGGCCCAAGCCCTCTTGTTCTGAGAGGAGGCCTGTGCCCAGCAGTGGGACGTATATAGGCTGGGATGATGATGATGATGATGATGTATCAACCAAAAGAGTGTTGCCTAAAAATATTATTTACAATCCTATTTTTTGCTTAAATTGCTTATAGTACTCCAAAATTATGCAGTAAATAAGTAATAAAAATTGTCCGAACATTTCTAACAAATTAATCAAACATTCATTCTCTGCAAACATGGTGCTTAATGGGTATTACCTATATTAGATTCACATGTTTGGCCATATGGCTATGCATTATGTTTACTTAAATTCTAGTGTCCAATTAAACTATTATGAACAAAAAAAATGTTAGCTTATCATAATAAAGTACAACACTAGTTTTAATTTGAAAAAGTCACTAATTAAAAGAATTGCTTTCAATTATTTTATAATTTTTCACATGAAATAATAATCCAAGTATGTAGATATTTTGTTATTGATCTCATTTTAATGGAACGAAAATAATTATACAATTATACCATAAAAGTGAAAAGTGAAAATTTTTAATTAATCATTAGACATACTTACCTAATATTATTTTCCTGTAGCAGCTGTTCATAGCATCCAATTAATTATCTTCCACACACCATATCAAATATGTCCCGCAATCCCACGGCAACAATACTCACAATAACTTACCATAACTAAGAACTAAGCAAGCCATTAAGTTTTCAATAAGGCGGGCCACATATTCCGGGGATCCCATTATAACGGATGCGGGTAGGGATCGGGGAACGGACGGTGGGTATTAACTTATCACCCGGTATCTGCATATCTTAAGTTATGGGACGGATTTTGCTTTAATAGTTACAATATTCTAAATTGAACAAACAACACAATTTTTCCATCCCACTAATATTTATAAATGCGAAAGTTTGTAAATCTGTTTGTTTGTTACCTTTTTACGTCTAAACCGCTGAACCGATTTAGATGAAATTCGGTATACAGGTGGTTTGAGTCCCGGGAAAGGACATAGGATAGTTTTTATCTCGGAAAATTGCGTAGTTCCTGCGGGATCGTGATAAACGAATTCTACGCGGACGGAGTAAAAAAAATCTGTTACCAAATTTACGTGTGTATTACTTATGTATGTTTGTTATATGTGTATATACTTTACAAAGCCTCAGCTGCACTTTTTTAACTGTTTCTTTATAAGGTTCCATATTCGAAGGATCCAAATTTGCTCACAATCACACGTGTCTGTCTGTCTGTCGTCGGTCAGCCATACGATTGGAGCAGCTGCTGTCTTCAAAATTTCACGTTACTTATATAATTTATTGTGTTTGTACGAAAAACTGAAAAAATGGGTTTAAATACGACCATATCAAAAGTAAGTACCTAAAGCAGAAAATTGGATCTTGTTTTCATCAGGAAGAACAGCTATTTTTTTTAAAGGGACACATAGCTCTAATATAGCGCTTCTTAGTGAAAGTTATACCAGCCTAATTGTTTTTGACCCATGCAATGAACTTAATACGAAAACATGCTGCAAATTCGCATTTTCATAGTAGCTTTTTAATTCACACTATTCCTCACAAATCAGACAACTAAACAACTTTACAGACCCATGCAACTGTCATCGCCATTAAATATATATTATACACCCCAGTCCGTGCCTGAACCCCCCGTCCCCCCAAACTCGGACACGGGTGGAGCACATATCTCAGTCGGGGATGCAAGAAATGCCCACACCCCGATATGTAGATTCGTACCTCCTCACTGGTCATTATTGTAGTGGGAACAAGATGTTTTGGTACTTCGAAGAGATTAGATAGATAAATTTATTTCTTAATTAAAATACACAAAGAGATTGAAAAATAAAATTACTATATAAACATGATCGGAACAAAAAATAATCATCAATAAAACTAATAACAAATCATGTCACATGTGGACAGACTAGGTAAGTACATAACATAAGTTTCATCGTCATCTCAACCTATCGTTCCACTGCTAGGTACCGGCTTCCTCTTGGAACGCGTGTCCTACGCGGATAGAGAACTTCACACACACCATAGAATGGCTTCTCAGGTTTGTACAGGTTTCGTCACGAAGTTTTTCTTCACCGTGAAGCTCGTGGTAAATTTGTAATGACATTTTGTACATGAATTCCGAAAAACTCAGAGATGCGAGTGCGAACTTAAATCCATGATTCTCCTGGATACACAAAATAGACTTGCACATGCACAACTATGGCTTGTGCACATGCTTGGAAGATCCTTGCGCATATTTCAGAGTTTTCTACCAACACACTTACAATAGACTACTTAAATTCAAGTAAATCGCTACATCTGTTGTACCATAACAAAATCTGCACTATGTTTCTCACAGCGTGTAAATGAAGCTTAATTATTTAAGTGAATTCTGAACTACCGTCTTGTAGAGTATCAAGTTTAGTTCGTCCGCCGGCAACTGCGGTACCTACCCAATCAGCACGTAGCAGAGAATGTTTTGTCTGCCCGGCAGTGCCGTGTGACGCTGCTTTATGCCACATCTTACATCAGCTAGTCCTATTATTAGCAATAAGTATAAGTAGCAGAAAATTCTATAAATGGTTTTTTTTCCTCGCAAAACTGACCTGCAATTTACCGCTATCTCACCTGATGATACAGATGAAGCCAAAGGAAGGGGTATCTCACTGGTTCAGCGGCGACCCGTTCACAAAGTCCTAGGATTTTTTTGGATACTTTCAAGACAATTTAAAGCAAAGTTTCCAAGCAATAAGTTCCCTGTGAAGATTTATCATTAATGTAACTTTATTGTGAATGATATAACAAACAAAAACAAAAAAACACAAAAAGTGCACAAAATTGGAGAATACTGATCGACAAGCGGATAGAGAGATCCTTATACATTTTTCGTAGTTTATAAATTCATGTAGTTTTATATGTATAGTTAATAGTGTGTAGTATATTTTTATAGCGGTCAGAGGACGGTGCTGGCTGAAAATCAGCGATGGGGCCTTCTTAACGTCTCAGCATTATGCTTAGCCAGTGTCCGATTAACAACCGCAATGACACATATCTTCTTAATTATCTATGCTGTCGCACTTAATAATATTGTTGTGTCTTGTGTAGTGTTGTCTATTGCTGTGTTGTGAATAAATGTATTTCTTTCTTTCATTCTTTTATGAATACTCTGACTGTGTAGACCTTTGACGCTTTGTGCTTTTTGATACTTTTAGCTCTTCATGTGTTCCAAATTTATTGAGAAGGCGTTGCTCTTAAATATATTTTTAGGTACTAATAAGGTATTTAGTCAGCTTTTGGAATTATTTTGTTGCTAGGAATATTGAAAACTTTTCTGGGTATTGCTAATGGTAAAGAAGACAAAATGATCCCTTAAAGAGTCCCTCAAAAAGAAGTAAAAGGTGACTAAAGGACTGATGTGAGTGTAGGCAACAGTGCTCTCTTTTGCCAACTACGGACTCCAATGTTCAGTTCTGTGGTGTGGAAGCAAAGGGAAATCAACACAATATTTTCTTAAGAAACTATTCACGAAGATTCACTTCTGATCATTAGCCAACTATCCCGACCATTCTGTCAAAAGTTAAGCAACAAGAAATTAACAAGCTTTATTTTACACATGATGAAACATCTATTATAATATATATATACATATATTTTACGTAAAACTACCGTGATTGACTCCTATCTCACCTGATATAAAGTGCAGATGAGGCCAAAGATTTCACTGGTTCAGTAACAGCCTATTCACTCTAGCCTTGAAGAGCCCTAGATTGTACGACGAGAATTCCATTCCTTAGCAGTTTGCATTATGAAAGATGAATCAAACCGCTTAGTGCTTGGTGATAATGCTTAAAACTTGCGTGATTTTCACTCATAACCTCAACCACACCCGGGACCACACTACTCACTACACCACTTGAGTCTACTCATGGCCACGGCCACTGCAACGTGGCCGAAACGTCGAGGTAATTATTACTCGTTTTTAGCATTCAAGTCCCAGGTGTGATAACAGCTATTGTTACTAAGAAACCCGCTTCGTCATAGCACCTCTGTGGTCGTGCCCTGCCAGCATATGGCTCGAATATCCCTCATTGCTGGCGACAATGTTTCGATTGAGACAACCCTTTTAGCACGGGAGATATCGACAATAGATGTCAATAATCTTTTCTTCATTCCTTAAGCCGTGGTGACCTAGTGATTTGACCTATGACCTCCCAAACAGAGGGTCGTGGATTCAAATTCGAGCTTGCACCTCTGAGTTTTTCGATTTTTTTTTATGGTGAACGAAAACATCGTAAAGCAACATGCACATACCCAATCCGCTCTGGGCCACCTTGAAAACTACGGCGGAAGCCCTCTTATTCCGAGAAGAGGCCTTTGCCCAACAGTGAGATGTATAGGCTAATTAAGACTTACTTTTCATGTACACTCTCAAGATAAATTGTTAAAAACATTTCCCCAATTCTATTACTAATCGTTGAAATTGATATTT
Source organism: Choristoneura fumiferana (assembly GCF_025370935.1). NCBI lineage: Eukaryota > Metazoa > Arthropoda > Insecta > Lepidoptera > Tortricidae > Choristoneura > Choristoneura fumiferana. Next base: position 14,176,538 of record NC_133494.1, read on the forward strand.
TCATTAAGCAGTGGAATTTGGAATATACATTCCCAAAAACATAACGACACCAGCTCCCGGCCCACAAACTGAAGACATTCCAAGGGTTGTCCAAAGCAGACTCCAATAATATAATAATACACTGCGCTTGTCGTATGTGTGTCTAAGAGAATTATTAATGCTACCTACACCCCGCTTACTCAAACCTTACTTATACAGCGAGAAATGTCATAATGTCATACGGATTGCGTTCCATTGCGGGGTGCCCAAAAACATGAGTTTGTTAGTAGTCGAACATCGGGGTTAATGTAAAGTAAAGGCGTCCTGTAACTCGCATCGTTTTAAGTTATTTAAATACGATCCGCTATAGGTATTAGTTTCTGGTGTTTTGATTATGACTAAATTGGCTCCCACATTTGGTAGTGATTAGATTAGGCAAGTGGGATTTGATTAGTAGGGGATTGGATATCATTTTCCCAAAAATCGTTATTTCCTAGTAGCAAAATTTCCATTCGCGTTTTTTCCCAAATGCCTTTTTCTCCAATATGCTTTTTTACTGAAGCTTATTTTCACAGTAGCGTTTTTTCCCAATCAGAGTCGACTCGACATAGAAACATAGGTAGGTTTAGGTTATGTTAAGTTTGCATCGGCCCAGAGGGCCTAAACTACCCAGAAGTAGGAGCTACGTCGACACTGTATCGGTGTCTACTCAGATTGGGAAAAAACGCTACTGTGAAAATAAGCTTTAGCAAAAAAACATACTGGGAAAAAACAATTTGGGAAAAAACGGGAATGGAAATTTTGCTACTAGGAAATAACGATTTTGTCAAAAATATCGCCATACCAACCGCGCAACCCTTTATTATACCAAAATAATTAAATAAACACAATTAACAACAGATATACATGCTCAAAGAAGGAATTCCCCCTTTGAGAGGTCTCTACCAGTCCAACTTTGAGTAGATAAGAAGACAATAAATGAATTTAAAAGTCAGAAATAGTGAAATGCATAATTTTTTAAAGATATTTAAAAAAATCTTCCACAACTTGGTTTTTCAAACAATAAAAATAATATTCGAATAAAAAAAGTGCTTGCATATTCCTTATTTGTTTCTCAGCGGAGGTCCTACGGCTCATATATTATGATGGTGACGATGAAATACCTCGAATAGTATTTGATTAGTATTGAGTTTCTTGCCGGATTCTTCTCAACCGGAGTTTTCCGAACTGGTGGTAGATTATTTTTGACATTCATGAGTGCTTATTACAGGCTAAATTGAATAGAGATATTTTGAATTTGACTTTTGAAACCTACAGTTTGCCTTTCCTTACTGTTAAGCCAGCTTTTGAAATGACAGACGAAAAGCAAAAAAGCCGTGACACATCCCGTTACATTAGTACTTCTAATTGGCAGCCCTAAACTATCGCACTAGCGCCGGACAATGAAATATACGCTCATTAGCCCGTCTCGTGATTAATTGGGCTTCTTAGCAAACAGGTGGGGCGCTACTATTAGCGGGTGGTGAAAGCTACTTTGTCCCGTGCTCACTTTCTATTTGAAAGACGAGGTGCGAGCGCGATGGCGTGGGTGCCCTCGCCTCACTCGCTTCGCTAGGTGTTGGTTGTTTAAGGTTCCACGCCCGAAGGATTCAAAAGAAGCCTTATTTTTGCCATTGACGTGTTCGTCTGTCATCTGTCACACAGGTTTTAAAGCCGGTTGGAGCTTCTTCAAATTTTCACAGTGCATCTTGTTGACCTAAAACCATAAAGATCGTCAAAAATATTTCAAAATGTTTTGATCTACCCCATTGTATTATTGTTTAGAAGTCGTCGAAATTATACAAAACAATGCCGTGGTTTCCACAAGGGCCTCTATTTCAGCCCCAGAGGGGTCAGGTCAATATACATCCCGCACATGAGTCATTATTATAGTTTATCGTCATCATCATCTCCGTCTACATACAGCTCACTGCTGGGCACAGGCCTCCTCTCAGAGAGAGAGAGAGCTATTAATATAGTTTAGTACATTCATATACGATCCGGAACGTAAGAACTATATTTATGTTTTCTATACAACTCTTACAAGACATCATCATCATCCTCATCATGTCAGCCGAAAGACGTCCGCTGCTGGACATAGTCCCCCAAGGCTCTCCACTCAGACTGGTCTTGTGCTTTTCGCATCCACCGCGATCCCGCGATCTTAATCAGGCCGTCGTTCCATCTTGTTGGAGGCCTACCGACAGCTCGTCACCCGGTCCGCGGACGCCATTCGAGAACCTTTTGACCGCATCGGCCATCAGTCCTGCGAGAAATGTGCCCCGCCCACTGCCACTTCAGTTTCGAAATTCTTCGGGCTAAAGACAAGATACAACATTTGTATCTGCTTCAAAGCAATTAAAAACACGAGCTTTCTAATTCGCTGCAACTCGCACCCCACCATTAAGCTTGTCGGCTCTTAACGTAGCCATTGTATTGTTTATGCGCGAGATATAATATGTTTTGTCGGTAGCATAGCTCGATAGTGTGGCATTTACCCGATAAGGGATGAATGGGCGGCTTGTGTGGAATTATCCTTAAGGCCATTACAAGTATAATAGTGATGGTTTGAAATAACTTGAGAAGAATGAAGGTAAAGTTAACTTGGCATAATAAGTACGACTAATACCTATAGAATTAAATAACTCAAAAATGTATAGGTAGCTAAATTGCAAATATCCAGGGATCGAAACTATGATGCCGTTGATGTTATTATGACGCAAATTGACATATAGGGTGTTTTATAAATAAGTACTGGCCGTCTCAAGTGTCAATAAAATATCCGTAAACTAAAGATGCCAATAAGTTGTTAGTGATTATCTATAATCTAGATTAAAACACTCTGTATGAAGCTTGACGTCATACGGCTGTCACCGGCATCAAAGTTCCGCTCCCTGCAAATATCCGACACGTCCTACCAGCCCTCGAAAAGGTAGAATCGTTGCACACATTTATGCACTCTTTGTCGTGTCAGATAATGGCACTGGTGACTGTACTGTTTAAAAGAATCATTTATTATGGCGTATATGTTACAGGGAAATGGCCGAAACTGGGATCTAGACGAATCTCTGAAGCTGGGTACTGACCAACGTTACGAGGTGTAAGTACATTCGCATCGAGCATGTTACGCATTGAGCATGTTCGCTGTGTTCTCAAAACCTGCGTAATGTTGCTCGTCAAAACTTGTGCTCCATATTCGCCAGCCACTCTCAGTAAAGATGGCTGACTTGTTACAGCGTACTGACTGAACCGCGTAACAGTCAAAGGATTCGCCAAAAAACCGACAGCAGGGTGGAGTACTCAAAGCGAGCAACGAGGGGCTCGTTGCTCGCTGGTTTCCCCGTAATATTACGTACTACGTACGTAAAATGATAGGTACAAATAAGCCGCGGCCCCTAATCCCCGGCAGCTCCTTTATCCCTGGCCTTGGTAGCGGGCCAGGTTACGGAGGAGCAAGGGGTGCGAAGAATCTCCGGGTGACTCCCCGCTACCATCCCCACCGAACATTGGAAACCGGTGGATGCAAGTGGCGAGTTGTCGTTCATTGTGGCGTTCTAAGGGGGAGGCCTATGTCCAGCAGTGGACGTCTTCCGGCTGATGATGATGATGACTACGTACTGATTGCATGAATGCTCGTTGTGCAACATGTTACATTACACCTCGTAACGTTGGTCAGTATACCCACCTTGAGGGATATGACCAAATCACGCAGGACGCTGCATGCAGGCTGAATACATTGGATAAGAAACTATAACATAACATCTTTGTAACTGTGTTCTAGCAAATAAACATTTCTGATTTCTGATGTTAGAATGGCGAATCCATTTTATCATTTACGTACAACAAATAAAATAAATCAGTCATGTGATCCCTGATTCTGTTTAGTGAAATGACTAAATCTGCCAAAAAAGGCAACTCGTTTTTTCATTTTACCTTTCTTTAGTGATTTGATAAAATGTATGTTTATTTCGTTCATTCGCATCGCATCTGTGCAAATTAGCACACAATTCTAATAAAATAAAAAGGCAAAACTGTTTTTAAGGTGATTTGATAAAAGTATGTGCGCATGCATCTGTATAATTAGAAAAAATAATTATGTTATAAAAAGGAAGTTTAAAACTTTTGCGCCAGTATAATATGAAAACCCTAAACAACACAGGACTGGGATAATTATCGAATACAGATGTCGTCCAATTGGTCCCGGATTAATTCTAACGAGGGTTGCATTAATAATCACCTATACGGGTTGATTGTGGTCCAAGTCATTGATATAAAACGGTTATTACTCCATAGGTACCTATTAGGTACAGTCCGCGCACAAGCTCCTAAAGTTGCAATGGGGTATCTTACTAAGAAATTCGTGTAGCAGCTCTTCCTTTGTTTATTACTTCTTAGATACTACATATAGCCTGCACACAAGTATATTAATAGACTAAGGAACTATTCTCAGAGTTTTTTTGTTGAATCTTGTTTTTTAAGAGACGTTAGATACGTATTTAGATAAGCTTTAAAAGTAAAACGTCGACTAAATAAAAATAAAAAATTAATCGCGCCCGACCTAAATTTGCATTCAAGATCTCCAATTAAAAGTCCTAACATTATGCTACTGAATCAGCATGCTACGACGCTATGATGACGAGCTATTAAAACTAACAATATCATTGCGCATAAAATTAACCATAAAAAAACACATTACAATTCAAAAACACGCGTTATCCCAGAGATAGGACCACTCGCATATTATTCCGTATGATTTTCGTGGGCATAGTATAGTTGACATGGTAGAAGATTCTGTTATACGTTTCCAGTTTATCTAATAAAAGTACAACAGGACGCCTAAAAAATATCAAAAATGTCATCAAATTCTTACAGCCCATTCATACAATAATGCGACCAAGAAAATGAGGCGGTTGCGTTATCGTGGATACCACGGATAAGGAAGCGAGGTTATAGTCGCTGCCGCTTATGCCAGGTCCCACGCAATAAGCGTATTATGCAGGTACCAACCGCGCCAGATCAACCGACGATCGGTCCAATAAACACACACGAGACCCAATCTGGGGTTAAGCTGGCAAATATTAGTTGCTCTCGCGATTTGTGTACGTAAGACTATTATTGTTCAAGCAATTTGGAAGGATGGTCATTTTTCGAAATAAGGTAGCATTGAGAAAAGTATATTATAACTAGCTTTTGCCCGCGGCTTCGCCCGCGTGGTATTCGGTTATTGCGCGCTGTTCCCTCGGGAACTGTGCATTTTTTCGGGATAAGAAGTAGCCTATCAACTATCTCTATGCCAAAAATCACGTCGATCCGTCGCTCCGTTACGGCGTGAAAGACGGACAAACATATACGCAAACACACACACTTTCGCATTTATAATATTAGTATGGATGGATGGATTTACCCGCTGCTTCATCATCATTTTTTTACCAATTAGTCGGTATAGTGTCTGCATGTATATCCATCCAAAATTACAGCTTTTTAGCACTGATGGTCTTTGAACAAAGCCGTGGACGGTCGGACAGACAGATTTGGCAAAGCTTCCGTTTTTGCCATTTTGTCTACGGAGCCCTAAAAACGCTGTTGGGGTATCTGTGGTTTTCAGTATAATAATTGACAACTTGTATATGCATATTAAATTTCATCCAATTCGTCTTTCTAATATTACTACCTTTATAGACCTTCCTTTATGACGAATACTCGTAACTAAAGGGTATTCCACACTCACCCCGCATAATGACTAAGGCATCTGGACCATATCCTCGTGTGATATGCAGATGTATGGAAATACGACATCTGTGAATGACCTTCGACCGACCCAAACTAGAACTTTGTATGAGAATTTGAATGTGGGGTTGATTATTAATATGGCGGTTCGAGAAACTTTGCTCAAGATATTTCACTTATGTGAGAGGTTGAATTAATTTGCCTGACTTCTATATATAGTTGAAGCAAGTTGTGAAGATAGTTGTAACTAAATTAAATGTATGTATGTACCTACGAAAAACACTATTAATAAAATTATTAGTAGTTCACCTTTGTATGTACATGTTGTATCTCAAATTTTGTCATACACACGTACATTCATGCTGGCTGTCCAAATAGAGTTATTTGTTTTAGATATATTTTTCTAACTTACGCGTACAAATATCATAAGTCGTCAATACTTTTGGCCAAGGCTGTATGTACACAACAACGTAAGTTCTGTTTTTTTGGGCATACTAAATGGATAATGTACTTTTTTTTTCTTGAACGAAGCAAGAACAATTATTTTTACTGGCGTATGTGTTCAAGTTCGATGTAAGCGAACCAGAACCGATTAAAAAAAGAGGGTTTTACGTTTTTTATTACAGGTTTTATTTTATTGCGAACCAGCATGCCATTTACTGTGGAAAAAAACTACGTATGTTATGGATTTATATTTTTATAGGATGCTAATACTTTTGGCCAAGGCTGTATCTTTACTTATAAAATCATTGAGGTAGGTAGAGCTCTCAGCTAGATGTGTAATTATATCTAATCACTTTATCTCGTTTAATTAATGGGCAGGCCATATAGCACGGAGAACAGATGGCCGTTGGGGCCGAAAAGTTCTCGAATGGAGACCGCGGATCGGCAAGCGCAGCGTAGGACAACCACCAAGGAGATGGACGGATTACCTGGTTACGCCCGCAGGCTCACGGTGGATGTAGGCCGCTTCCAACCGAAGCAACTGGAGGTCTGTGGGGGAGGCCTATGTCCAACAGTGGACGTCATATAGCCGATGTGATAATGATAGATGATGATGATGATGAAGACCTCTTAGAGAGGCTCAGAGTCACGCAACGAGCCATGGGCCTCTTAGAGAGGCTCCGAGTCACGCAACAAGCTATGGAGAGAGCTATGCTTGGAATTTCTTTGCGCGATAGAATCCGGAATACGGAAATTCGTCGAAGAACTAAAGTCACTGACATAGCTGGAAAAATATGCAAATTGAAGTGGCAATGGGCAGGCCACATCGCTCGAAGAACAGATAACCGTTGGGGGAGAAAAGTCCTCGAGTGGCGACCACGAACCGGAAGACGAAGCGTTGGCAGGCCTCCCACCAGGTGGACTGACGACATCGTGAGAGTAGCGGGAAACCGGTGGATGCAAGTGGCGAGTTGTCGTTCATTGTGATGTTCTAAGGGGGAGGCCTTTGTCCAGCAGTGGACGTCTTCCGGCTGATGATGATGATGACGACTCAACCTTATTCACTTCCCGTTACTAACCTACGCCATTCACTTCCATAATATTCCCCACATTTTAATCAATTACAATAATATTTCGTCCATTGCCTTCCACCACATAGTAACGGATGTAGCTAATCCTATATGTATGATGTCATACATATACAATATGACATTTGAAATTCTATCTATTCTTTTGTTAAACATGTGTTAATTTAAATTTTATATTTTCGCGGAACATTGGGTTTTTTGGGTTAAGTATATCAATAGATGTAGCATGGAAAAGTTTCGTTCTAGTTTACTGTAAATAAATTTTAAGATTAGATATGCGCTAAAAAAAGAAAGTTTATATTTTATTGTTGTAGAGTTTTGTATTGTATTTTGGTTTTTATTGTACGTAAAATACATTAAATGAACAGATAATAAGAGAATGAGATGTACAAAGGCTTAATTATTCCTTAACTCTCTTCTGGTTAACTTTTGTATGATTGACTATGAGAGAGATGATAACGTCAAAATATATTACCTAGTCATCCTTTTATTATAAACGTTTATTTATATTGTAGCACTAACTTAACATTCACTTTTCTTTATCACATGGACATTTTATCCTAGAAAAAACAAAACATATATTATAAAATATTTTTCTGCCACAAAATAATTTTATATTCACATCACAGTTTTCACAAGAAAATAACTTATCAAAATATCTTTTTCAGCCTTACGGTATAAAAAAGCAAGTTTGTAACATAATCCTAAATAGAAAACAACCCCAAAAAATCGTAATGAAAACTGCTAAGCTACCTCCAGGCGCGTAACGAATCCGTATTGACATAGTGATGGGCCGATACTCGATACGATTCGATCAGATAGTGACGTCCCGCCGGCGATTCGTATCCGAATTAATATCGATATGGGTAACTCGTTATGTGGGGTGTGGATGTTAGATGTAGGAAAGAGTGGAGTCGTTCCAATATTACGTATTATATTTTTGTTGTTCAACATATTGAACTAGGTTTGTATAAATGGATCAAAAGTTGAGTACGCTGGACCGGGGCGTATGATTTTATGTTGCCTTGTGATTTGACACAAGATATAGGATCAATTTGTCGTTCCAGCAGAGACGTTGCTTTTTATAGTAAGTACCATTTATCAGAAAGCAGTTTTGTTTAGCGGGGACACCACAATAGAGATAATTTGTTCTTGTTTCAGAACTCACTAACCCGTGGGAATTCATCCAAATCCATCGTTGTAGGTATTCCTTGTCTACATCTTAAAGTCCAACTTATACAAAATTTTAGCCTTAAGCCCAAAAGTTCTTTGTATGTGTATAAATTTAAATAGGTCAATTATTCAATTGTTCAATATTAAATTATGGAGTAAGTCTATGATCGCGTCTCGTTTTATATGATGTCAGTTTAAAAAATTACGAAATACAAAGGCCATTTTAATACTTAAATATATAGGACAGTGTTTGCAAGCCAATCTAGTTTAACATGCTACTTACTTACTTATAAAAATGTGCATTTAATTTCATTATTTTACAAGAACACACTGATGGGCAAATAATTTGCATTAATAAAACTCAGCTTAAAAAATAACTCCTCTCCACGGACGTCTCTGTTCGCCCCCTGTGAGATTATTGTTAGATTCAATTTCCGTGACAAAGTATCGATATCGACACGCTCGACTAATGTGAATTAAATGTGTGTTGGTGTGTCTGTTTCCCTCCTCCGATAGCTGTTTCACATTAAACATGTGATAAGGAACTTTTGCGTAGCAGGTTCCAAGAGCTGTAGGATTGTCTGGCTTTCTTGTTTTTGTTACGATAAAGGAATATGTTTTGTACTATTCTACTGTGTTTGATTCAGTTGAATACGCGTTTATGCTTTGCCTTCATGGAAAATTAAAAAAAAATCGCTATTCGTGAGAGAGGTGAGAGGGGTCGTTCTGGGTCATTTCTGGTGCAAAGATTGTCCATCGCGGTTCATCGGGGTAACGTGGAAGGTAATGTATATGGGCCACTTTTGCGCTGATATGACGCTATGATTATATTTTGTATTTATCTGCCTTCTTTTATACATAAAAAAAACTAATATCGTCTTAGTGTAGTCAGCAGCAGAAGTGAATGAGTACTTATAGTGCACAAAGCTTACACAGGATTGTACTACCAATGTAATAGGAATGTGTAGCTTTGATCATAGTAAGCGCCACAACTTCTCATTCTCTTCTTCAGTTCAGTGTTATACAAAAAAAAGACATTATATTACTTGAAAACAAGCATTTCCCAGAAATATCTAGATCCATTCCTAGAAATATCTAGAGCCATCTCCGAAAGCCCAATAGCAAATTTCATCGAAATCGTTAGAGCTGTTTCCGACATTCCCGATGCAAATAAATAAATTAACAAAAACTGCTACTTTATAGATATAGGTGAGATAAATTTGACAAGTATGTGACATATTGTAGCGTACTACCTACTTATAACTAAAACATATTTCAGCATTTGTATCCAACTCAAGCCGGCCAACTTCAGAGGGTTTGATACAGACGGACAAACTTCAGATCTGGTATGAGGAGCGCCTCACGTATCCGATCGCTGCATAACATCCAATATGACATATGATTGAGTTTATTGCAATTGTATAGAGGGGATATTACCGCTGATGTGTTTTTTTTAATAATGAACGGCGAGCATTTTTATCTCGGTCTACTATATGTAGAATCATTCACGATGACGCGTGCCGTGGTTCTTATTACAATATCAATAATGTCTAATTTTGACGAAATCATGCGTCTTCGTGGATAGCACTAGGTATACACTACAACACACAGGCCTCCTCTCAGAATAAGATGGCTTAGCTAGGCCGTAATTCCCACAAGGGAAATAGATAAAAGAAAGATTTACATTTCAAACCCAAATCTATAGGTAGGTATTATTAGGCTCGTATAAGTGGTTACTCTCTCATTTTTTTTTGTTGGGTGTGGTGAAGAAAAAAACAAGGCAATCGCAAGTTTTTTTACGGCAAAAGACAATGTCATTATGGAACATTGAACATTGTACACATTCAAGTAAAAAAAGGTATTATCACCTCTATAACAGTTCCACACAGAAGCACGATGTGTTCAAATCAAATAGGCTTGCGTTCAGCAATGAGCAATTTGAAGATGTTTGCGCCGCAGCTTTGTCTGTTTGTCTGTCCGTCTTACAGCCCGGTGCCTTGCTAGGAATTGAGATATTTGTTTACTATGTTGGTATGTGGCAATAGCACAGTGAATAGTACGGTTGTCTGCGATCTGTGAGTATTGTTGAGGTTGTGGTACGAACTGTTCCGATGTAAGGATTATTCAAACCAACCAGTTCAATAAAATGTTTGGGTTTCTTTGTGGTAGCTATGATTTCATTTACCATACCATAGGAGGCGCATTGATATACATATATTAGTTGTAGTTGGTAACACCATTTTACAAGCTTTTATTCAACTTGCCCTGTTTTTTTTTTGTTTTGGGTCAAATCTTACAAGTTAATTTTGACTTAATTTTATTGGTCGTATTGACTTGAAATTTAGTATACTTCATAATGATTTGGATGACAATGCAAGTAGAGTCAACGAAAATAACCCTTCGTCAAGCAGCCGAATAACAAGGGTTAGCCAGTTTATATACAGTTAATTGAGATATTGTTATAAATAATAGTCAAAGTTTATAAAATCGATGGGTCCTATGTATAAGGGCCAAAGTGTTTTTTTTTCAATTTTGTGTTTTGTGCGTTATAGGTATCTATAAACTATATACATTTGGATAGTGGATTAAAAAAACAATGTTATTTAATTATTTTTCGAGTTTTCATTGACGTAAAATGACCGAACTAGATGCAATTTTAACGTAAAAGGGCTAAACGTACGTTTGGTACTTTTACGCGGTAAATCCCGGGGCGGTTTTTGTAAATCTGTGGGCATAACTGCCATTTAGGCCCTTGTACGTTTAGCGGAACGCCGCTACCCCGATGCTACATCGAAATGTGATTGTATTACTTTTTTAATATGGGCGTATGTACAATAACTTTCAATGAAAAAATATTTTTTTTAAAATTTATTCGTTGTGGTTTATTGAAGGACAGAGTACTATTAGCTAGTATGCCAAATTTTAAAAGTCTCGGATACACCATCTCTGAGTTACGACAGTTTTTGACTTTGAAAGCCCGTCCTGTAAAGTAAGGATTTTACACTTAAGCCCTTGTACGTAGGACCCATCGAAATATAGGTACCTATTTATAGCTGACCGACCACCAAACATGTATAGGTAATCTATATGTTTCCTGATAATTCGTTTTTAAAATTCCCTCCAGATGACTGGCTCATTTTTTAAATATTTTATGGTGATGAAGCCACAGTAATAAGCTAATAACGTATTAGAACAAATCTTCAGTAATAAACTGTGCCGCTTCGATTACCTATCTGCTGTTTCTCACACACTGTCGCTCGCCCATTTGTTTAAATTGCATTAGCATAGCATGTGCATGCTTAAGGCTTGTGAAAGCGCGAGTGTTTGAAGCTATTCAATGCTAATTTTATTTTGTTTAGAATACCTGTGATGTCATTAAAAACTGGCAGATATACTCTGCCCTTGGTAGCGGAATACGAAGTTAAAAACTAACCAGCAATTGACGTATTCATAAAACAGAGGTTGAAAAAAAAATAGAATTTGACATGAAGTCTTTCATAAAGGCCCTTTCTTCCCGGTTAGTCAACACTTTCTGGGGACCTAAGAGCTGGCGCGTATTTATCCCAGCGGATAGCGTTTGCGGTCCAAAGGGTTAATGCGGCCCTGATGGGAACCCTGCCACAGGCGGATCTTTTAGACGGGATGTTCTTTTTATAATTTTCATTTTTATAGTAACATGTATCATGTTCATGTATATATATTTAGTTAAGGTTATTTAGGTTAGTTCAGTCTGTTTTTAACTGTTAATTTCAACTTTATTTATCATTTAGAATTTAGAAATTTTTAATTTCACTATTTGCTAAGTGTAAATGGGTTTATGACTCATAGCTCTAAATGGAATTTATCAATAAAAAAAATCTATCTTCCCAGTGAACGTCAATTCTATACTTTAACCAGGAACGTTGTTATACAAAAAGTAATTATACTGTTTGAGCGGTACTTGAACTGATGACACGCTATAGTTTCGGAGAATCGGTGGGGAAGATAAATGGTCAGTAGTAGACAATTGGACATTTTCCAGCTGATGATTATGATGTATGTAAACATAGCACTGGGCACAACCTTTACCGATTGTGACGCAGTGACAGCGTTGCGTGGGCGACCGTGATGTGTGCGCGGATTGCATTGCATTGCATTGCAACACGTTGCAATATCGAGCGCGTGTCTGCGTCGTTTATAATGGCCATTATACCAGTTAATGGGAATAAAACTTTTAACTTTATCACTTTAATATTAAAGTTTGTGGATTATCGGGGTAAACGAGATACGTTAAACGTTTAATACTCGTAATACAGTGGAAATGTGCAATGTTAGTTTATTTTTGCCTTGGTAATTAGAAGATTGTGTCTCATTAAATAATCTCCCTACTAATGTTATAAATGTGAAAGTTTATGAGCATGTTTGCGCAGATTTGTCACTTTTTCACGATAAAATAGCTGGACGGATTGAGATGAAATTTTGTGTGTAAATAGCTGAACGTCCAGAATAACACATTAGTATATTTTTTATCGAGGGACTAAAATAAGCTAATATAATATACCCGAGGTGGTTACTACCCGAGGTTTAGCGAGGGTGTATATTTATCCGAGGGTTTATATTGAATTTTAGTCTCGAGGTGAAAACTCTATTTTTCACTTCTCATGCTCTAAAAGTAGGTCAATATAGCCTTACGAGACGGGAGTAAAGTGATTACGTTACTCCCTAGGGAGCAAAATATTTTTTATTTTCTAATTTACTTTGAGTGACTTAGATAAACTTAAACAACCAGTACTTGTTGGTTATTATAGAGAGACAAAAAATTCGGATCGTCCTTATACAAAAAATATGAAGGCCACAATGTAATATTTGGGGATTCACGTGGAAATTTTTACAATTCTAGTTCGAATGGCAGTAGTAGCATAATGGTTTCGGTACCTTCTTGAGCAAAGACGCGGGTAAAATCTAGTGCAATATATAAAGAGGTGTTATTTAATGCAGCCAGCCTTATGGGCACTCTTGCGTATAGGGATAAGACTTAGACGAATGGTACCATCAGCCAAATTATGTGGTCTACCACTCTAAAGTTGATAATTGTTTGCATGCCATAAAACAATAATGCCAATTATAGACGTGTCTGTCAACTTGAAAGTTCGACTTTAGCGACATATTCATTTGATAGGACCTTGTTTGAAAATTGATAGACCACTTATTTCGCTGATGGTACCTACATAATTATAGTTCAGCTTTTTTTTAACAGTTTTTTTTATTTGCCATAGTTTTTGGCTATCTATTGGTTTTTATTAAAAACAAATTAACTTAAAATGAAATTGTTTCTACGGGGCACAGATGGCAAGTCTTAGGTAGATTCTACACAATCTATATTATAGTTATGTGCTCGTGTTAAAAGGTCCAACCGGTATTGCTCTGATTTGTCCCTAACCTGAGGATATAAACTATGTATATATGATATATGTTTAATTTAATTTTACAGCGCATCAGTTTTTTACTGTCATCATCATCATCATCTCAGCCGTAGGACGTCCACTGTTGGACATAGGCCTCTCCCAAAGACCTCCAGTAGCTTCGGTTGGCAGCGGGGTGCATCCAACGTGAACCCGTTTTTTACTGTAATGTAATTTTTATTCATTATTTATTTATTTATAAAGTACATCCACATCATGTATATAAACTAGTTATAGGTACTTTATTCCGATATAATTGTAACTTTTGTTTGTAACTATTATGTATGTGTTGAATAAACTTTTTTCATTCATTCACTCATTCATTCATATACATGACAATTACGGCGTATATATCATTGACCTTGATTGAAAATGTATGCGAAATGTTAAAATTAAGCTAAAAAATACGGAAAATACGGAATGCTGAGGTTCGATTCCCAGCGCTGGTCTCTTTTTTTGGTTTTTCTTTGCATCTATGTTTCAGTTTGTATTTTCGATATGGATTTTACGGGATGACCGTAAAAGTAACAAAATTTGGAGTTGAAATAAAAAATACAAAAAGACTCCAAAAACCAATCTTAATTTGATTGCTTAATAGCGACATCTCTTGTCCGGGTGAGCGGTTAATTCCAATGGAGTGTTGAAAGTTTCTCGATGAGGGCTACAACATAGATGTCGCTAGTGTCGCTGCTTAAGTGACTAAATAAGAAAACAAACAAGCTGAGATATGTGGTGCATAGGAGAAATTTGTGTCTGTACTCCTGTCCAGTAGTGGTGTAGAGGTATAGCACGCAGCACGGAATGCTGAGGACCTGGGTTCGATTCCCAGCGCTGGTCTCTTCTCTGGTTTTTGTGTGCATCTATGTTTCAGTTTATATTTTCAATATGGATTTTAAGGATGCCCGTAAAAGTAACAAAATTTGGAGTTGAAATAAAAAATACAAAGACTCCAAAAACCAATATTTTTTTTTTGTTTACAATCATTAAATTAAATAGGTACTAATTAAAACAAAATTTGAATAAAAAAGAAGAATACATCTAATAAATAAATAATAATTATTTATATATTTACTTATTTTATAATCTGTTGAGGTGTCCTACTGCTGGGCAAAGGCCTCCCCCCATGTCCTCCACTCGACCCAGCCTTTAATAAATAAATATCTCGGCCTCAACCATCTTACCGAGACATAAACAAGCCTATAGCTATTTGAACTAACAATCCTGTCAAAATTCTACTAGTGCAAGAATGTACACCCACGCTCAATGCACAACATTAGTATGACGTAGGTGCATGTAATGTCTAATTTATGACACATATCTGCACTAATGTGACAGCCACAATTTACTGTAGATTGCTAGCAAGGATATGAATAATGTGTAGTCGTTGAATTCCGCCAGTACGCGAGTAAATCGCTACGAGAGGTGGGCAAAATCTCGGACATTGAGAGTATGTGTAACGCAGAATTAAGTGAATTTCTCGTGCGAGTTACGACTTAGAAAAATAAATAATTATGTTTGATTTTGTAATGATGGTTATAATTATAGGACTATAAACGTCCATTTCCTAGATTAAATTATTGTTATAATTAAATACTGATTCGTAAGGTAATAGTACGAGTGTTCGACACTGTTCTTATAGTTGGCATCTTTAATCTTATGTCATTGACAATTTGACATATTATGTTATGTGTGTCGTCTATTGGGCATTAGCCGCGTATCCACTAGAGGCAGCCTCGGGCCGAGCGGCTGCCTCGCTCCGAGGCCGCGCAAGTGGAGACGCTGCCAAAGGCAGGGCTCAGACTGAGGCTCCTTTGAGCACGGCCAAAAAACCGACAAAATATGGCTCGGCTCGCGGTGCTCGGCCTGAGGATGCTCTAATGGATACGCGGCTATAAGCGTGACGAGCACTAGGACGTTTACCTTATACCGAATGAATTTTTAATGAGCTGATATTTGGAATACTTATGTAAGTTTGGTAAGTACATTAGTCTTTTAACGAAAAAGCTGGCAGTCCGGTTTGGATTGTCTCTGCATTAAGGGTTCAACGGTTAATGGCATCAACTTAAAATTTAATATGGATATGATATTTGAATTAAAATACATGTATACCTAATCAACAAAAAGTGCAGTCAGAAAAAAAAGTTTGTATTACAACTGTTTTTTTTTTACTTATTCCTTTTGATCTCCTTTCGAATTAAGACGCTGCGCTGATTGTCTTGAATTTCTATAGACTGGTGTAATATTTTAGTAAAATGTTATATTTCTTCAACAAATTGGCAACACCCGGGAGTCGCGATTCGTCTCGCTATGCGCGTGGGCAATTAAGTCGTGTGCGCTTGTCTGGGCTGTTTATACAGAGTATAGACGATCACAGAAACTTGTCTATATCGTAATAATAAGAAATAAGGAAGACGTCCTAGTGCTGGGCACTGTCCCAGTAGTTATCACCTTTAATTTTATGCCATACATGTGAATACAGGATGTTATTTATTGGGCATTACCATGTCAAACACTAGTACATTTTGGTACCGATCTTACTTTTATAGATTTCAATGTGCAACTTTGTCACCTATTTTAGCCGTACTACCTGCCATCTTGGAAAAGACCAAAAGTCGATTTTAGTACAAAAAATCTAACCACCTGTACCAAACCGATAGACACCATAAGCGACGCACGCGCAGTGGCGCGTAGCCGATTGTCCCATTACGCGTACAGTTAGCGCCGCCCACTCTATCGACCTTGCTTAATTACGGCGCCGTGATTGAGTGTACATGCGGCTTAATAAGTTAATAGACGGTTCTAATAAAATGTATAAAGGTGTGCATGGGATGCATATCATCTGGAGTTGCCTTAAGTAACAAGTTTTTGTGCTATATTTTTTCATGAAACCTGTACGGTGGGTGGGAGCTGGGAGGTATGCATATAATATAAACGCTTATATCAAATTCACACTCACGCCAAAGCTTGATCCATTCCTGTCACACAGCTAATTGAAAGTCAAAAAAGTAATCCGGTTCGAAGGATCAATATTCGAGATAAAATAATAAGGCATGGGTCTTCGGTCGTGGGAACAAAAGTATAATGATAAATCATAGACAAAAAATACAAGCAAATGTGACAAAAACTGTCTTATTTTTAATTACTTGTTGATATCTTTGCATGGGGGGAGGGTTCCCCTGGAATATTTCTAGGTCCCAATAAAACCTCTTGTTAATTGTACAGGTTCGGTTTTGTGCGAAGAATACTTACTTTTCATTATGTCAGTGCTTATGTCGAATTTACAGACAAGCCAAATCTTGACCCATTCCTACCGTCATACAACTAATTGAGAGTCAAAAAGTTAATCCGGTTCGAAGGACCCATATTTGAAGTTAAACAATCAGGCAGTTTTCGGTGCTGGTAATGTGTCTCAGTAATGTACCAGTAATATATAACCTGTTCTTAACAAGACCCTCGCTACTGTTATAGAGGTATAAACAAAGACGCTACTCCACGGATGCATATCTGAGAGCTTTGTTTTGCCGACCTTTTTCAGCGACCGCCTTCCGCCCGGAGATTTGTAGCGCAGCAGAAAGGGCTACAGAAATCTTTAAGTAAAATGAGGTAGCATTTGGATTCATTGACTAGTATTTACTCGCGGCATTGCTCGCGTAAATCGTTGGTTACAGCCGTTGAATTAAATTTGCGGGATTTTACAAAATTTCTGCGGGTATTCCTGAAAATTACGTCGTGCTTTTCATTGACGTTGCATTAAAAACAACCATCCCAGATTTCATCTCTAAGCCCAATAGTTATTTCGAGATTTTATCCCTATCCCGTAGGAATATCGGGATAAAAAGTAGCCTATGTGTTATTCCAGACGCTCAGCTATCCTCATACCAAATTTCACCGTTACCGTTTTAGCGTGAAGAAGTAACAAACACACACACACACACACATACTCACAAACATTCGCATTTATAATGTTAGTAGGATTCATCTCAGAATGGAGGTATTGGGCCATAGTTAGCACGCGGGCCCAGTACAGATTGGGAACTTCACATACACGATTAATTTTCTTCGTAAGTTTTCTTTTCCAATGATTCCCGATGTTTTCTTTCACCGTGAAGCTTTTGCTGAGTTTCAAATGTAATTTCACAAATTTATGAATTGTGGACCAAAATTCCGAATAACATTAACAAGGATACAGTCAAACGACCCCAACAATTTAAACCTTGTATAAACAAACAAAACCTACTCTGCAAAATCCTTTTCCTCACCCGCAGTATCTTAAATCTTGATTCCACGAAAAACCGTCAAATACGAATCTTTTTTAAATATCTCAACCATTCCACCGTTCGCATTAGGCCCGCGACCAGCAAAGACCCATAGCAATTTTTCATTTTTTCGCAGTTTTGAGTTATGAATTTTTAATGAGATCGCAAGAGATTAAGAGTCAGAAAGTCATTTCCCGGTAAAGGAGAGAGGGAAAAAAGGATTGCTTCAGTCGTATCGCTTGTTAGAGTGAGGCTATGAAATACGCGGGGCGACATAAACTGGTACGTCTATTGAAAATACAAACTGAAATACAGATGCACAGAAAAAACAGAAAAATAAGACCATCACTGGGAATCGAACCCAGGTCCTCGGTAATCCGTACCGCGTGCTATACCGCTACACCACTGATGGTCTATATGGTACGTCTATGTCTAAGGGTATGTCTAAGTTTCATTTTTAACCCTCGACGCAAAAAGAGGGGTGTTGTAAGTCGGACTGCTGTGTGTCTGTCGGTCTGTCTGTGCGTCTGTGTGTGACACCGTAGCTCTTAAACGGGTAGACCGATTTGAATGCGGTTTTTTTTATTTGAAATCAGGTTTTCAAGTTATGGCTCTTAGACATGTTTCATCATTTTTGAGATATCGAACTTTGAAGTGACAAAGTCGGGGCTTCCAACTTTTTGTTGGTTAAATTATAAATACGGCGCTTTTGCTGCCGATTGCCATTTAACTTAAGTAGCTAACGAAGATAGTCGAACAAGTAAGTACTTCACAGTTTTAATCATAGTTCATCAGAATAAAAAGAATATGGCTGATTGTCTAATAGTATTGGGAACTTTGCACGCACCATTGAAGAGGTCTAATAGTATAGCTTTTGGACCAGGAAGAAAAATGATTCGACTAAACTTAGGGTCTAGTTTTTCGGTTCCAACCGAAGAAACTGAAGGTCTATGGCGGGAGGGGGGATTTATGTCCTACGTCAATCAAGAGTCCTGCGTCAATCAAGATGTGACTGTTGAGTTTTTTTAATTATAATGCAAGCCCATTCAGCCTAAGTAAACCAGGACCGCGATAGAAATGGATAGTTCCTTTCTTTCCGCGAAGGAACTGTTGCGTTTTTTTTTTCGCACTAGTTCCCTTACAAGAGATGAAGGAAAAACTCCGTTTATTTTTTCCCTTTTGTTCCTTTGCAAGAACTGAAGGTGTTACTGCGAAGGTGTCCTTCGAAGGAAAAGCCAAAGGAACTACCGCGAATAATCCAGTCTAACAAAGATTTCCACCGCCGGTTTCCTGCCTCCATTGGCCAACTCATAGCTCGAGGGCAATCCAAACGGTTCGGTTCGGCTTGTGTACCGCTTAACCAAATTTTTGTTTCTCTTATTATTTTAGTGCTCGCTACGTTGTCGGATGCCGTGTGCGACTGCTGTAATTGCACTTTTGTTTTTTGTAAAATAATGAGGCAAATGATGGGTAGCATTCGTACAGACATAATATGTCTGAGTGTCCCTAGACACAGACAGAGCCTAGGTACCGGAAGATGTAGGGTGGTTATATAGGCCCTCCTTAAGGTGGACTGATGTCTTGGTAAACTTCAATGAACTAAAACAATTTACTTTAAAATGACGCGTTTCGAACTCAACCAGAGCAACACAAGATGTTAGACGGTCGGTTGTGTTGCTCTGGAGATGAGCTCTGGTTGAGTTCAAGTCGCGTTAGTGTAGTGTGGTGGTGGTGATAGATGGGTTTGTGTGATTTATGTGTGTTCTTACAGTATGGTGGTGGAGGAACTGCATGAACACGCATATCTTGCATAAGCGTACGTAGCTATCATAAGGCGGGTGAGCAAAGAAGGCGATTATTCGAGCGTTCCAACCGTCTCATTTTTCTGGACACTCTTCTGTGATAATGGCCGAATATTCTGATACAGTTTTTTAGTTATTTGGTAAGAACACAGGAACTCTAACAAATAATAGTAAAAATGACAATTTATTGAATCAGGCGTTACTTTGCGGAGGTCCATATCAATGAACTAAAAGAATTTCCTTGCTCACCCGCGACCTTACGATAGCTAAGCTTATGCAAAATATGCGTGTTCATGCAGTTCCTCCACCTCCACACTGTAAGAACACACACAAATCACACAAACCCATCTATCACCACCACCACACTACACTGACGCGTTTCGAACTCAACCAGAGCTCATCTTCAGAGTGACACAACCGTACACCATGCTACCAGTTGTTAGACGCAATCACGATTTTATTCGCCATTTTTTCTCTAGCCAATATTGTGTGAGAGTGGTGAAAACGATTGTGATTCTGAGTGCATTAGACAATAACAGCCTTATTCATAAAAAGTTAGAGCCTCCTTGAAGGCTCCTTGAAGGCCCGATGCTAAAAAACATGATTCATAAACGTCTGTTAGCGCTAATCAGTCGATCAAGGCTCTGCTAAAGTTAGAGGACCGTAGACCCTCCTTATCTCTCTGCTAAGTCACAAAATGGCCGCCACAAGTTTGAACAGCTGACTTTGACTAGAGCAAAAAACCATAGGTACCGAAGATATTTATAGTGAAGGCAGGGCTACGCAGATTAAAAAAAAACATGAAAATTTATTTTCAGGAATTTGTATTTAAAAATCCTCTAAATTAGCAACAATAAATATGAAAAAATAAAAGGATGATTAACATAATTATGGCTTTTTGCACAACATAAACATGCGGATCGGAAATGGCGGGAAAACAAACATCTCGCTTTTTATTTTTTTCCTGGTAATTTGCTGTCACTGCTGTCAATTTTTTTTTTTATTATCGATTAGGCCATTTTTTGTCTTTGATTTGTCAAGGTGGCCAACATAACGCGTCTAATCCGTCTATCAGCAGCTCAACAACTAGCAGACTGCTAGCAAGCGTTTATGAATCATACTTCTTGACAACCGTCTAACAAGCTTAATCAGTCTGCTAAGTAACAGACCGATCAAACCTCAATTAAGGATTTTTTATGAATAAGGCTGTAAGGCTTTAAGTCATCCATCCGTCTCGTTGGTGGACTTACGCTGCGCTTGTCGATCCACAGCATGTTTAATAGTTCAAGAGAAAATTTGTGTTACATAGACATTCCCTATTGAAAATACAAACTGAGACATGGATGCACAGAAAAACCAGAAAAAGAGACCAGCACTGGGAATCGAACCCAGGTCCTCAGCATTCCGCTTGCTTTTTGCTGCTGCTTAATTAGCAAAGTAGAAATAAGCAACCTGAGATATGTATGCATAGGAAAAAATCGTGTCTAGATTCCTGTCCAGCAGTGGTGTAGGGGTTATAGCACGCAGCACGGAATGCTGAGGAACTGGGTTCGATTCCCAGTGCTGGTCGCTTTTTCTGGTTTTTCTGTGCATCCATGTCTCAGTTTGTTTTTTCGATATGGTTTCACGGTATACCCGTAAAAGTAACAAATTTGGAGTTGAAATAAAAAATACAAAAAGACTCCAAAAAACCAATCATAATTACATTCCCTATTATCTTATTTTTTCAGCCGAAAAACGTACACTGACTGGGACAAAGGAGTTTCGTAACAATCACCCGATCGCTAACCGTTCCTTGCAACGTTGCAACTGGTTCCTATGAAGTTTACTATAGATCGTCAGTCTATCTTTTTCTGAAAATTTCAAACTCATTATCAAATCGGAGGCTCTGAAAACATTAATTTGTTCACCTATTTATTCTCGTTTCACATCATTTACTTATCGTCAGTGAAATTTCACTCTATGTCTTGTTAATAGGGTGAATTTTTGCAAGGACTGCAAAAGATACTTAGAATGTTATGTTGTTTAGTTGTTAATATTATAGGCTACGAATACACGTGGTGGCGTAGGCGCGTGCTTCACACCTCAACTGTGGAGATTAGCCTAATCCCGTTCATAAATCAGGGTTTGCCATGTGTCGGTGCCTGGCTTAATTTGTTTGTTTACGTGTATATTGTTGGTTATACTCGAGTCTTAGGTTTGATAGTAATTTTGTGCTTAATTTTGGCTAGACACGTCTGCTTTAGCTTAAAAAAAAACAGATAAAAGCATGTTTGACCACGTACAAAGTATCCAGTAGACACTCTTTATATTGTGTTGTATTTCGTATAAAAAAGCGGCTAAAGCTAAGTCTAGATTACGACACTTTACAAGGTACACTCTGTGTACCTATTACACGAAGTTTAGTGTCTCCACCGTGAGCTTTCGGCTTTAGCCAGGTCATCTGTCCATCTTGTAACTTGTACCTTATAACCATTTACTTATAACTTGTGTCTTATTTATTCTTTTTTGTTACGTGCCGATTAAGAACAATAAAAAGTTTATTTCTATCTTTCCTTCTCAAAATATTTCAAACAATATTCGCCACACATTTTGCGTGTTAAGTATGATAGCGGCGGACATTGTCCGCTCCCGTATGAAGCTGGAAGGTACAAGTGTCGTGGAAAGAACAAATGGCCGGCTCGGGCCATCCGTCATCCGGGGAAAGAATATAGAGGATGTGCCGTGCCAACATAAGCTATATAAGATAACATACTGTGTATAATTTATATAAACGAAATTTAAGAGCAAAGGTTTTCGAGTTGAAGTAGGTAATATAATTTCTTGAACTTTAACCAGTATCAGGAATTTATTTGGTGCCACAGGTTGTAAGAACATTGCAATTGTGGGCTTTATTTAGGGCATCGTTGTCTGTTAATTTACGTGCTAATATCGGCTTGACTAACTGATCGGAGCTGACTTTGTCCGTTCCGTATGGAGTTGTAAGGCAAAAGTGTCATGGAAGGAACGCATCTCAACTGCCAGCTTGGGCCATCCGTGATCCAGGAAAAGAAAAGAGAGAAATGTGCTTTTGTTACAGTATGTTTGTAGGTTTTAATGTAGAAATAAATCATAAAATAATATTATGGTGAACAGTGAAATAAGTATACCGACTTAGTCATAGGAATTAGGAAACTGTTTCATTTTCTCTCCGTCCAGCGAAGGAAGAAAAAATTAACGATTTTAAGACACTTAGATTATTATTACATTAGACATTAATTTTCTATAGAATTTAGACCACGATCACCATTACTGAGCTACCAACATTTCAACGCAACTAGTTTCCAAGACCATGGGTGAACTAAACAATATGAAATATATTCAACTGTTATTAGATTATTACTACCTCTCGCTTTTGCATTTAATAAAGGCGTATCCATGTTGTCCTAACGTCGAACACACTTGACGCGCACGCGAGCGTTTCATTATGCGCTGAAAGCGTGTGGAGGCGCCCTAATGAATCATCCGGGCGCATACAATTATAATGATAACTCATGCTTGCTTTTTATTGGTAGCCTAGGGTTGCAAAAATATTAGAAATGACGTAAAGATAACAAAAATTTGTTTACAATACATAATCTGAAAGAATAAAATAATTATGAAATTTTTATGGTTATCGTGTCATACGACGTCATAGTGTACCTACGTCGAATCTGAATTTAAAATGTCCATATCTTGGTATTTTTTAAGAAGTTAATTAAAAAAACTTCCATAACTTGCTTTTTCAGACAATATATAAAAAACAAATAAAAAGTCCTTTCGTATTCCTTATTCTATTCCCTAACAGAAAAAAGCTACCTTGCCTTGGAATAGGTACGACATATTTCAAACGAAACAAATTACGACAAACTGTTGCAAATCACAAATTGCTACTTTAAAACTACACATCATTAAAAATGAATTATTAACTAGCAAAATGCGCGTGCAGTTAGAAGCCTATCATCATACTAAAGACTACCTACACGACCAACATAAGTATACCCCTAATATTACATATGCAGTAACAAACTAGCTTTGTAATGACGTATCGAGGGTGCTCGTTAGATTTGCCGTATTGTATTCCATTCGCGGTCACACCCTTGCATTTCAAATTAACATTAGACATTTGAATTTCGAACGTCTGCGGCGACGACCCCTGTCTAGTCGGATCACGTGACGAAAATGGAACGTCTATCCTGCCAGTCATTTCTACGGAACATGCTTGATTTGGTCATAATTTAAAAATTAGAAAAAGTTGCAAATGGCTTAAGGTTTGCCATTCGTTGGAATTATCTTACTTTTGATCTTAGGTACTAATATTATAAACGCGAAAGTTTGTATGGATGGATGTTTGTTTGGATGTTTGTTACTCTTTCACGCAAAAACTACTAAACGGATTATCATGACATTTTGCATACAGGTAATACACAAAAAAAGGTTTAAGCTACATACCAATTCTGCGCAAGCGAAGCCGCGGGCAAAAGCTAGTATAGAATAAAAAAAAATGCCAAGTGCAAGTTGGTCTCGCGAATCGAGGGTTCTATACTTTGTAGGTAAGGTATTTATAAATATCCAGTTTAGTAGAGCCGTAATTACTGGACTGATTTAGTTGAAATTTGCTACATAATATGTAGTCGGTGAGCCAATGATAAATGTGTAATGTAAATAATTTATTTTAAACATGGAAGTTGCTTTTTAGTCCCTATATTTGAAATATATTTATGTACGTAATATGTTATTTTGTGGGTCACTGACTTATCTCTGTGCTAATTTCAACTTAATCGGTCCAGAAGTTCCGCAGAAAATCGGTTGTGATTGACGGCTAGATAGATACAAACACACACGAGTGATCCTAAAAGGGTTCTGTTTTTCCTTTTGTAGAACCCTAAAAGGGTGAATGTCCATCAAAAAAAAAACAAACGCCGTTTGTAAATATTTGGGCGAGTTTATGACGTAATAAAGATCTAGGTGAATTAAACAAATTGCGCCATTCTGTATCAAAATCGAAATGTAGGGCAAACAAGTGATGGCCTTAGAGATGCATTGGATAGCGAAACTTTTCTATGTACGTCGAACCCCGCTGTTTCAATTTTCGAACACGATTCGAATGGAATACTATCGCGATCTCAATCGAGTAACGCCCGTGACCTTTAGTGGCCAGTAACATTTTGGGGTTATCATGTATTTAATAGAAATGACAACAATAGTGGAATATTGCACAACACCGAAAGTAATATATTACAAAGAGAGTGTAAGTTTTATGTGCGAAAAAGTGGGTGGTGGGTGGAAAAGGTGGGTACTTCTATTTTTTTAAATATGACACCCATAAAATAAGTTTAGTTACGGATCTGTTGCCCGCCCTTTGACAATAGAGTGCTAACTTTTTGAAGATCCTCGAGTTGGGCATGTTGTTTTAAATAAGTATTGGAAAACCGTGTTAACTTATTTTTTCATGCTTACTTACGTACCCGCCAAATTCAAATTATGTTAAATCTGAAATATAGATATCAAAATAATGTTACTTTCATTACAAAAATTTCGTTGTTTTTTAATCTTATTTAAAGCGTGAGTAGGTACTTGCTGTGATCAATTCGAACAGATCGCTTAGACTGAATTGTAATTTGTTTTCAATAATTGAATCTGCGCCACAGACGCTGGCTGGAACATCTTTATCTTAACGCCGTGTTAGATTTCACATCGTGCATGCGTAATGAGTTTTTTTATGGGAAAGTGGTTTATTACGACATGTACTGAAACAGGCATGTACCTACTGTTTAATTTCACTATCATTAGATTATTCAAAAATTTCTGAAAAAAATTCATGTGCTCTATTTACCACGTATTATATGATATTGTATCTAAAATATATACTTATTGTATGTAAAACTCGTAAACTTCAAGTACACTTCACATTAAAAAAAAACACAAGCAAATTCTGCCTTGTGTCACACGTGCTGCGATTCTCTCTCAACCCAGTACTTCATCAACTCACGTCGTCATTAAGGATGTAGGTGACAGGCATGATTACAGCAACCCTCATTAAATCAGTACTGATTGCAATCATCCCTGATTCAGGCTTTAATGAGTAATTTTAGCAACTAATGACAGTAGACTGCGTGAAAGCTGACATTTTGCGCACTAGTGAAATAAAAACTACATATTTGAAACATTCGCTCGTGCTTTTTGATGAGGTCAAAATGAAAGTATTTTCATGTGTGTAGGTATCCTACATTCTTGAGACGTTATGAAGTAATTTTATTTAATTTGTTGATAATATCGAAGTTGGGAGAATTAGTCTAAACTGTATTACAAAAAAAAAAGTTACTTGAGCACATATTATATTGCATCATATTTTCATGAAAGTTTATCTATTCTGTGGTACTGCGTAGGTACTATACAACAAAGAGCTATTGCATTGTATTGTACATTGCTTAATTAAATTTATAAATCTAATTATAGGTAGGTATATGACTTGTGTCTTTCGTGTCTACTCGAACTATCGTTATTTGCAAATAATCCAGCAATTATGTTACAAGTAAGTAATCGATTTTCACGCCCCTTAAATTCAGTGCATAGCCAGTCTCGAGAAAGCTCGCTAAATATGTTCACTCTCAAATATGAAAAATCCAGAAAACGAAATAAAGAAAAAGCGAAGGGAAAACAAAAACAATTCACTGAGTGCATACATTGTGACACACGTAACCTCCGCACAAAACCTCTATTGTGACGTGAATGGGGCGCTTTATTCATTGTGAGGGAACGAATTTTTTAAGAACATATTTTTTTTTTTTTTTAAATATACTCCTGGGCTATATCGTGCGAATGTTTTAAGTGTATTGCTGGCATGTGTTCTGTTTTTTCTTTTTTAATTTAAATAAATGCGTTTTGTTTCTGTTCAGTATTTTATTTGTATTGGTTTTCGTTAAAAGGAATATCTATTCGATTACTTTTTGCTTTTAAAGCTTTATTAATCTACGATTACATGTGCATTGCTTTGTTTTAAACGCAATTTTAAAAAGATAAAATTAGTGTATTATAAGTATCAAACTGGTAAAATGTTAATCTTCAGTTTGAAATCGCTTGCGTTTCGATACTGCTCAATAATAATGAATCTAAAAGTTATTTTTAAGCTTCTTAATAATGTCTACTGAATCAATATTGATCTATGATAATTGTTTGACTATCTTATTTATTATTGGACGTTTCAATGCACGTTACATTACTGTCAGCGTGAAAAAAAGTTTCTGTTTTGACGTGAAGTTAAGTGGGCAGCGTCACGCGAGATGGGTTGCGCGTGGTTCGTTACTTGTTCTATTTGTCTTGTGGTAGTTGTGGTTGAATTATTCGAAATCCGAACTAATGCCAATAATATGAATAACTTAAAAAAAAATTAGTAACCCCCGACTTCTTTTTCATTTCAAAGTTCACAACTTCACGAGTTCAAGTAAATGTACTTACTATTTCGGTAAATTTAAAATTTCTTAAATCTTTCTATGAATTTTAATATCTACTTTTATTTATGATGTCCTTCCAATCGTTTAAAAGTTAAAACTGGAAGAGATCCTTTTAGGGGTAGGTTCGCTTTTGTAAATCTCTTTCTCTTGTTACCTGTCTAACTATTATTTTCTGTGTTTTATGTACAATACAAGAGTTATACAATACAATACAACAAACTATCTCAAAAACGGCTAAACCATTAATGGAATAGCAAAGAACCACAGCAAGGAAAGTCGCTTTCACGTAAAAATAAACCGGTCCATCTGTTTAAAGACACAGTATTTAAATAAGCTAAAACTTTATCTAATATATATACTGTGTTAAAATAAGCTAAAGCTTTAGCTTATATAATATATACTGTGTTAAAGGTTACGAAGTTACAGACAGACATATTAACTTGGCATCAAACCTATAACATAATACTCCTTTTTCTGCGTTTCTCTTACGTTTTTCCGCCTAAACCGCTGAATCAAACTTGATGGAGATAGTTTGAAAGCCTGAGAAGGACATAGGATAGTTTTTAGCCTGGGAAATCGCATAGTTCCTGCTTAATATGTTGCAGACTGAGCCGTGAAACACAGCTAGAACAAATAAAATAATAATAGAAAAAATGCAGTTGTTTTAACGTACCAGGAACGCACCTTAAGAATAAAGTAAGGGCGTGGCCACTGTCTCCATTACGGTTAACTAATATTGACAGCGTTGCTTATACTGACAACTCACGTCAATCTGCACCTTATTAGTTCAGAAAAAGGCACGGCACACATAAACAAAACGAATACTGGCTGAATAATGATATTTAAAAAAAGAATTTGGCAAAATAGTTTAGTAGCCTAGAACTCTATCAAGTAACTTAAATGCGGGACCCATTCAAAATCATAGTATCTCTTAGTAGTCTGTGAAAATCATGTTTAGATCAAAAATTCCTAGTTCTTAGTTTAGTGGGTCCTGCCGTGAAGTAGCAGTGCTTGCACTGTTGTGTTTCGGTGTGGAGAGCAAGACTGCCGGTGAAATTACTGGCACTTGAGGTATCCCATCTTAGGCCTCTAGGTTGGCAACGCATCTGCAATCCCCCTGGTGTTGCAGGTGTCTATGGGCGCTGGTGATCTCTTACCATCAGGAGACCCACTTGCTCGTTTGCCATCCAGTCGACAAAAAAAACTGAAAACTGTATAAAAGGTTTCTTTTTGAACTGCCTAATAAACTTGTTATTTTTCCGCAAGGTTATGTGTTTTTACTTCGTACTAAGTAATACTAACAAAACTAAGCAATAGTTCTCTATAAGTACTGGTAAAGTATTATTGTAGATCCTAAGATATTTAAGATTCTAAGTAGACATTACGGTACCTGGGTAAAACAGAGCCAAGACCGAGCCCGAGCAGCCACTTGAGACAACGGACGCTCTCATCAGTGAGGGGGGTCAGGGCATCTTGAATTTTTGCATACGTAATTATTGTTTTTGACCGTCTGTCTTGGTTCAACCTTGAAAGGGCAAGTTTTACTCCTAGATTACCGGATACGTATTTTTTTCTCGAATAGACTCTCGTAGGACGTCCACCAACGAGATGGACAGATGACTTGGGGCCTTACTGTCATCTGCACTTTTCATCAATTGAGATAGGGTTCAATCACGGGTCAGTTAAAACTAAAAAAAAGGTACAATCACAATCGTTATTTCACCACTTCTTACTGTGACATGGTAGGTGTAGGTAAGACAAGGGTAGAATGATATGTTGAATGCCTTCGCGAACGTTAGAGCGTTAGACAATAAAAAAAAATTGCCACAACATAATTACATATAATATATGTAATTATGTTGTGGCAAATTTTTTGATGATAGTTGAGTTGAGTATCAATCAAATCCGGTACAAGATCAGAAAATTGGAAATAAGCCAGCTACATTCTGGCAATGGGCACCAATCTCAGCGAATGCTGGACACATGGCATGAGAGCATGCACCCAGCGCTGATTTTCAGACCGGCCCCTTTAGCGAAGGCTAGTTGTAACATTATTATGTTATAACATCATTCTTTAAAGACGTATAGTAAAAAAACGGGCCAAGTAAAGTCGGACTCGCGCACCGAACTTTGAAGTGACAAAGTCGGAGGTTTTCCAGCTTTTTGTTGGTTTGGTTATATTTTTAAGTGCAGCAATGTATTTAGCGATTCAACGTGGCAAGGGGCAAGTACAGTCAAGGGCAAAGATATCGACACGGCCAAAGTTGCAATAATATGTATACGCGACTCTATGCACTTAAAATTAAGGCTGCGTATACATATTTTTGCAACTTGTGCCGTGTCGATATCTTTGCCCTTGACTGTACATGGTCTCAAAGTTTGTCAATTGTATTTTGTTTATTTTCTTTTGTACAATAAAGAGTTTACATACATACATACATACATGGTACATTTAGTCCTAGGTTATAACGGTCGCGGTTCGAGGATGGCTTTAGGGCTCAAGTTTAATTAATTGACCACTTAAACGGATTTTTCTCCTTTTTTGGGTCTATTCGACCGATTCAAGCAGCATTTCCACCAATAATGTGCGAGGATGTGTTTTTATTAACCAATAGAAACGCTTCATTTACACATCCTCGCACAGCATATCTCTGGTGGAAACAACTGAGCGGAGCGAGGCGAGGTAAATGAAGCGTTTCTATTGGTTATTAAAAAAAAAAATTCCTTCCAAATCCTCGCACATCTCTGGTGTAAACGCTAATTTAATCGCTTAATTTTCGTGCTCACAGATTTTTATGAATGGGCTGTAGAATTTGATGATACTCTGAACTTCTACTTGATAATCTGGAAACTGTAAAACTGTAACAGAATCTTCTACCATGCCAACATAAATGTGCACACGTAAATCAACGAAATAAACGCTCAAGTAATGACCCTGTTACGGAATCCCAAATAAAAATAAATATCTGATTCCAGACTCACTCCAATCCTTCCGCCGCTATCTTACCCGCTTCCTTACTTCTCAAGGAACCGCGGAGTACTAAGAAAACCCCTTAAGTATTGCCTAGAGGAAAAACCTAAAGCTTACAAAAATGAAGACGCGTTACATTGCGTAGTCGCGGCGCTTTCGGTTAAAAGTGGCCGTTCGAGTGCCACGATGTGATTGAAAACACAAACACGATCGTTTCTTGATTCAATAATTGGTAACATTCGGTTAACTTCGTTCCATATTACCTTAGTATTCAGTGAACTTCCACCAATGAGATGGACGGATGTCCTGGTTAAAGCCGCGGGTTCACGGTGGATGCAGGCCGCTGCCAACCGAAGCAACTTGAGGTCTATGGGAGAGACCTATGTCCTACAACGTCCTACGGTTGATATAATGATGATGATTCAGTGTCCACTCTTTGCTATATTCTTACCGAATGAAGAAAGATATACGGCATGGGAACCTCATGCAGCGCCAGCTCGGGAGGTGTGGGCATGTTTTTCACAAAACATGGATGATCACGGGTTAACCAAAGCAGACTTTTACTCAGAGATGGCAGAGGGTAAGCGACAGCATGGCGGTCAGCATCTGCGCTACAAAAACGTGTTCACCGTCAAGGAGATTTTTTATTTAAACATCCTGGTAATCTAATCGAGTTACATTTGGTCTCCGTTCCCACTGATTCTGTTTCTAGCTGTATCGACATTTCTTCTTGAGTAACTGGCTAACCCCGCCCCTATGATCGTAGGGCTGGACTCATCGATATTACAAGCAAACAATTAAAAAAACAGTATTTGTCAAAAAAGTGTACTGATTTGAGTGGCGCCCAAAATGGGGCTATAGTATTGTTTTTACTAAGTTTATAAAGGTTTAATTAAGTCACGGCGGGTTTTTTTTTCCTTTATCTCGTCATCAATCATTAGCATTTACTGGAAGATTGTTAAGACAAGAAGTATTTAGTATCCTTATTCTTATCCTTTCTTAATTATTATTAATAAGAAAATTATTCATGAACTAATGAACTAAAACAATAACTTTGTTCACCCGCGACCTTATGATAGCTACATTTATATATACGTGTTCATGCAGTTGTATACCTGTTATACCTCTGATCTAATTTAGGTGAAATATGGCATGGTGATAGTCTAAAACCCTGGGAAGGACAAAAATATAGTTTTTTTCCCGAAAAATTACCTTAGTTACCAATAGATAGCAATAAAAAACTTCTTCGCAGGCGAAGTTAACGACGAAATTAACAGCTAGTAGTTTATATTTACATAACCCTTAATCCCCAACTTGGATCAGATTTATTGGAACAAAATATTTTTAACTTTTTCCTATAAAAGATTATCGATATTTTCTTATCCTTAGAGCATTTATAGGGAAATCTGAAGTCGTAGCAAAAAAAGCAAATGTAAATCTTGAGTGAACATTTATATTGGCTTTAGACATAATATTTCAATATTAATAAAATACTGTGCCATGGGTTCAAAGCCAGGGTTGCATCTTAAAGTTACCACGAGCTATACGATGGACGAAGACAAATCCTGTTAATCAATTCAATGGTATGTGTGAAGTTCCCAATTCACACTGGGGCCGTATAGGAACTATAACCTAAGCCCTTTCATTCAGAGAGGGCGCCTGTGCCCAGCAGTGGGACGTTTATTTATTTACGCTTGTGATTGTTCAAATAACTAAACTAACCAATCGCAAGACTGTTACGTCAAGCGGACCTCACGATATTAACGCCATCTAGCGATATTTTTACTTGTCAAGAAGCTCATTGACATGTTGATTTAATTTATAAATTTAACCAATTTCACTTGCAAATCATTTCGCGAAAAAGTCTACAACACGTAAAACAAACTGAGCCAAACGAAATCACCTCCGAAACCACAGACCTGCTAAGAGGTAGACTTAGCACGTGCATTCAAATGGAACTGCATGAAATCAAGTGTTTGTGTAACATATTATTTTATGCCATACAACTTGTTTGATATTACTCAATTTTTAAAAGAGGCCTGTGACATGAGAATAAGAGCCACAAGAAGCAAAACTGCGACAAATTAATGTATGTGAGTATTCACAACACAGATACAGAACAGGAACTTGCTTAGACATAGTATCATAGTAATATATCAAAACCCAGGTCAATGCTCAAAGATTGTTTTTTCACATAAAACTGACCCATGATTGACCCCCTATCTCACCTGATAAAAATTACAGATGAGGCTTACTGGTTCACTAACAGCCTATTCACTCTAGCCTTGAAGAGCCCTAGATTGAAAGTTATTCTAGGTTGTGTTATGTTGATTCAATTTCACTGCTGAAGTTTAGTCACTCTTATTTTTGTGCTCATCTGTGACACATATCATGGGCACAAGGCGAGTTGTTTTACAATTGGGTGGCGTCATGAGAGAACTCTTTTTTTTCTTTTTTTACTCTATACAGGCTTACTGTATACAAACTAATGACTGACTATTTTGGAACCTATACTATTATTAGACCATTTGATTGCTAATGAATTATTTTCTCAAGCAATATTATATCACTATGATTTTTCTGTAAAAAGGTACCACAGTCACGACTCTATCATATCGATGATACTTGCTTTCAATGCACATTGTATTGTCTATCTCAATAATGTCTGTGTCTGAAACCCTTACACCAAATTATGCACCGAATTTTCCCCATTATTTGTATGCAGAATGCAGTTAGGGATAATGGACGGGAAATTGTTAGCTCACTGGATTTTGCAGATTTTTGGACGCCATTGTCTTTACGCATGTGTGTTTGGGGAAGTCCTTAATTTCGAGGAAATAAGACTTCAGTAATTAATTTCTGGCTAACGAGACGCCGAAATATCCGGATAAAGGCTTACAGTAAGTATATAAAATTAAAAGGTAATTTTTGTCATAACATGTTTTAAATGAAAAACGAATACAGTACCCGGTTTTATTGCCGAGATTGCACTTCGGTCTTTAGAAAGAGACTCGACTAATTTCGGCTTTGTAGAGAGGTGTCACACACTACTTAACTATATGTGACGTTTGTCAGTCGTTGTACAGGTGCAATACAGTACGGACGCATTTAGATGAAAATATATATAATAAAGAGTTATATTAAATATAATGACCCGGATAACTCACGTCTTAAATCGAGTTTAGCTCGACATGTTTCGGGCTAATCCGTAGCCCTTCGTCTTCGGAGCAACGCGACTCAGCGGCTGCTGCAACACGAGCACTGCGCGCCGCCGCTCTGCTCGCGCGACTACCCGACGAAACTGACACCGGCACACAATTACCCGCGTTTTCATCATCATTACAACTGTCAAATGTAGGGTAGCACACAATACTAACAACATCGCTCTGTAATAAAGAGTTGTTGGGACCCTCCAAAACTTTAAATGGCACTGAACTATCCTTTTTCTAGAAGTTGCAACAGCTCCCTATAGATATCCGAAGTTTACATGTCATGAATTTGACGTAAACTAATTAAGTCCATAATATATTTGATATAAAACGTCACTTAATAAATACGGTGATTGATGGACGGTGGCCAGTGTTCGGAAATCGTCGTGAACAACCAATTGTCTTTTTCCAAAGACCGATGTGCAATCGTTATCTTCACTTTGCGCGCGCGTCTATTACGCACTTATTTCGATTAATGACAGAACATAAATATGAAAGTACTAGCTGTTGCGAGACTCCGTCCACGTACAGTCGAATTCATAAACTTGTGAGCAAATATTTGATCAAAAATATCTCAACACGACTCTATTAAATTGTAACGGTGGTGGTGAAGACAATAAATAAATTATTACTATAATTATCTTTATTTTTTTAATTATTATTATTATTATTTGTGTTTAACTTTTCGTTATCTCTCCTATTAGGAGGTAAAATGTTGCATGGGCCTAAGCCAAGTGCTTTAAAATATGTACCAAACTAATTTCTAATTGTAACTGTGTATTATATAGAAAGGAATTTGCGTACTATGCGGCAAGTGTTTAAGATGACTGCTTTTTGTAATAGAGTGTATGTGGCTGAGTGCATATTGAGTGCCCGGAGGCTGTCATGAGTGTTTTCGGTATGACACCTTTATTATTGCTAACGGCGTAGAGGCGTGTTCAGATATTTTTGATAAAATGTTTACTCACAAGTTTATGAACTCGACTGTACAATTCCTTTATCGCTATCCCACGATAACTGTGAATTTTTTTGGGATACAAACACTATGTCCTTTCCCGAGACTCAAAACTATCTGTATACCGAATTTCATCAAATTCGGTTCAACGGTGCCCGCCTCGTTGGATGGTTAGTGTTTTTTTTCCTTAACCAACAACCAGCCTAGTTGGTTGGTTAGTAATATCCTCTCCCTCATTTCCTAAACGTCTATTAAATATAAAGATACCTCGAGAGGTATGGCTATACGAGTATAACTAATGTTTCGATGACTTTTTACCTACTTATTCAATTCGCAACAGTCAAATACTTCATGCTCGTATTTATCTCTCGTCCCGAGGCGAGTGGGGAGAAAGGGGCCGCAATTAAAATTATAATTTTTGGCAAACATTTCCGCCCCTTGCCGTGTATCTGTATCTTTGACGTGTCCCGCCGGCGATTCGGGTGTGGATACACCAAGAAAAATGTGTTTGTTATAATGCCTTTAATCGTCATCATCATCATGTCAGCTGAAAGACGTCCACTGTTGGACATAGGCCTCCCCCAAGGCTCTCCACTCATACCGGTCTTGTGCTTTCCGCATCCACCGCGATCCCGCGATCTTAACCAGGTCATCGCTCCATCTTGTTGGAGGCCTACCGACAGCTCGTCCCCCGGTCTGCGGACGCCACGCGAGAACCTTCTGACCCCATCGGCCATCAGTCCTGCGAGAAATGTGCTCCGCCCGCTGCCAGTTCAGTGTTGCAAATTCTTCGGGCTATATCGGTAACCTTAGTTCTACTGCGCCTTTAATATTTACTTAGAATATTATATTGCCTTCTTAGGGCAAAAGGCGGTTCCCTGTGGCAGTATAGTAAATATTAGAAACTAGCTTTTGCCCGTGACTTTATCTGCCATTCGTCCGCCAGTCGTCCACGACGAAAACTATCCTATGATCTTTCCGGGATCTGAAACTATCTACGTACGATTAAACTAAATTGCCACCTAATTAGGTAACAACTGTCACATTTTGATTTCAAAATGTTTGAATGTACAATAATTTTGTACCGATATTTTTTTTTCTGTAAATGCTACTAATATTGTAAATGTGTGAGTTTGTTTCTGATTCCATCACACATAAATGGCTGCATCGCCTGGAGATGGACATAATGATGATTTTTACGCCGCCTTAGAAAATAAATGTTATTTCAGTAATGGTTTTGTAGTAAATTGTGATTAGCTTTGATCAAATTATTTTTTTATATTTACAAATCGTTCAACCTGCGTTAACGATGAAAAAATATCGGCAGGTTTGGTGCAATATTATTCAAACAATATGACTGATATAGTTACCTAGTGGAACTAAATAACAAGCTTCATAATAGGTTACTTGAAAGTTTTGGGGACTCAACAACCTAATTTATTTCTCTTTTTTTTAACACACGTAACTTTCGTTTTACTACATAGATTAAGTTTTGCATTATTTCTCCCCAGAAAGCAAATAAAACTGTAATTTTGTATTTAAACATCAAATTAATAATTAAAGTTTTCGCCCTAGTGCACCGAAACTTAGTACTTGACTCCCAAAAATAAGTATCTTTCTAGATTTGGCGTTCCGAATGTCATTGTGCCGCCGCCCTCGCGCTTAAATATTCATTTCAACTCTTTAATTACACTACGTGCATGTGATTTTCTCATTCTTTTTGGCAAAAACGGAATTTTTAAGTTCTGATGCAGTCTAGACGGTTTCGAGGGTCCAAATGGATGGCACAAAATGCTATAATACCGTTTTAAATTTAATAGAACATCAATTTTACCTTCATCATCATCACTTTTAGAGTTGCACTCATGTCAGTGGAATAATTGTAACTTCTCCCTTCATTCCGCCAGTATTTAGACCTCCTGATATCACTTCGAGTTGACATTCTCCTTAAATTAATTGAGGTTATTTAATCTTGGATCTCCTCTCTCTCGGAGAACATACAGTTCTTTCCTCTTACATTTTTTTAAACTGTCGTGCTGAATTAGGTGGGTGCCCTTATATTTATTTTCAATTTATCTAAAAACCTATTAATTATTTTTTGTTTCTATCTTACCCATCTTTTACAACCCTTTTCCTATAGCATAAACCAAGTGAAATAATATACTTTTATAAAAATCAATAATATCCTAAAAAATAAATACTTATCAATCATCATCATCATCATCATCAGCCTACAGCAGTCCACTGCTGGACATAGGCCTCTTCCATGGCGCGCCACAACACTGTCTTCAGCCCCTCGCATCCATCCGCCGCCAGCGATCCTCTTAAGGTCATCCGTCCACCGTGCCTCAGGACGCCCTACACTACGTTTTCCCGTCCGTCCGACTTATCAATATTAACTTTTAAATAGCAATGCCAAAACGTCAAAACTCTATACTATCACTTATATCAAGTGTAACATTGACACTTTATAATGCGACAAAGTATTTGACTGTGCCAAGAAAACTAAACAAATTAACCCTCAATTTCCACTCGCAACTTACCTCACCATTAACTCAGCTGCATGTAAGTAGACTGCTAACAATTTTACACGTAATCAGTTCACCGCGCCGCTTTTCCCGCGTCTCCTCTCGCCCGCTGGATTCAGTTAACTGTAGACTTAAGAATATTATTAAATGTTTATTTAAACCTTTAATAGAATTAAAGATGACATTAAAGTAGGAAGTGTGAAATAAATTCATGGAGCTTTTAAGTAAATAAATAAAATATCGTGAGGTCGCGGGTGAGCAAAGTAATTGTTTTAGTTCATTGATATGGACCTCCGCAAAGTAACGATTAATAGATTTCAA
Organism: Choristoneura fumiferana; assembly: GCF_025370935.1. Taxonomy (NCBI): domain Eukaryota; kingdom Metazoa; phylum Arthropoda; class Insecta; order Lepidoptera; family Tortricidae; genus Choristoneura; species Choristoneura fumiferana. The sequence goes on from NC_133494.1 coordinate 14,213,943, forward strand.
GATTACATACCGTATACCATATATTTTTCATTGTACGGTGAAGGAAAACATAGTGAGGAAACCTACACACACCTGTGAAGTCATTCAATGGTATGTGTGAAGTTCCCAATCCGCACTGGGCCCGCGTGGGAACTACGGGCCAAGCCCTCTCATTCTGAGAGGAGGCTTGTGCCCATCAGTGGGCCATAAATAGGCTGGGACGAAGAAGATTTCAAGATTACGACTAGGAGAGAGGAGAGAGGAGAGATTTACAGACTACGTAAATGAACAAGTTAAATTAAAGCATTACGTATAGAAAAGCAGAAAAACGCCCAAGTTTTGTCATTTCAAAGTTCGTTGTCTCTAAAAAAAGCTAAGCCAATTTTAATGAAACATAGCTAAGAACCACCGCAAAGTCACTTGCTTTAAAGTAAAAAAAAAACTGTATCGAAATAAGTCTATCCGTTTGAGACCTACGATGCCACATACAGATAAACAGACAGAACAGAGTTGGCATCACACTTATAACATCCCTCTTTTTGCGTCAGAGGTTAAAAAAAACTACATTATTAAAAAAACATAACAGAATAAAAAAGTACTCATATACAATTAAAAAAATAAAATAATAATAATAAATAACACACTAACAAATAAACAGCCAGCCGCAACAAAAACTAAAATAATAATAGTAGACCTAATTGTAGGTATTTTGTTTCTTTTATTTTTTACAATAAAGAGTTTACATACAAAAATACTTGACATATGAATACGTAAATGATACGCGCGTACTAAAACTTCGCGTATCGCTTACAAAAAGTATTCTAATTCGATAAATCGCATTCGAAGCCATCCATAAAACATCTCCATAAAATCCGTCAGACCAAACAAAGTTACCTGGCTGTGATTACTTTTCCTGCACTCCAGTCTGCAGCTCTGTTTATTGCTTTCGCTCCACTGGCTATTCTTTTATCTCCTTGTAACATGTTGGTTGAACACAGTCACATTAATACGAAGTAAGACTGAATCATAATAATGCAAGTATTTTGAGATATAATTCTCGAATTTCCTTAGTTTTTTGAGAACTATATCTAAAATACTAGCTTATTGAGCACAATAACATGTCGTTGAAAAATATTGAGGTCTTTTTCAAATCTTATAGCAGTACTTACCATAAGTTTGGAAGAACCAATTATATATGTCTATTTGTATTTGTTTCTCGTGCTATGTGAAGGAAATAGTTGAATTAATTTAAAAAGCAGAAAAAAAAGGTTAAACAGTTTGGTCTCACTGAGAGGAGACTGTGCCCAACAGTGGGACGTATATAATAATAATAATAATAAAGTATATAGTAATAATAAATAATAATAATAATAATAATTTAAGTTTTTTCTTTATTAAGCGCAAAAGTCCTTTTAAATCACGGTCTAACCCCAAATTCGACCGTTAACCATCTAATTTAATAAATTTCTTCACCTCCAATATTTCGGCCTATAAAACCTTCTAACAGCTCATAAAGGAAGGTTCACACGTAAACAAAAATCCATTATTATTCATCTACGCCTGACGCGGCGCAGTCAATGTCTATCTTATTTCTTTTATAATTATTCACGTCGCCTCCTTGCCACCCCTTTTGCCCCCTAGGGTGCGATAGAGAGAAACGTCTTCGGTTTTTGCGGCGTTTGTTTCAAGTTTTTAGGGGGTAAACCCTTTTCTGAACATGACAGGAATTGGATCATTAAGCAGGACTAAGCTTAACTGGCACCCTCTGTAATACACGCTTTTTAATGGTGTGCGTAACGTTTTTATATAAATAAATATCATATGGGGTTATTGACACCAATTGACCCAGTACTAATCTAAGTAAAGCTTGACTCGCAGATACTATTGGTAATGTATAAACATACTCATCATCATCGACCCAGCCTATATGCGTGCCCCTGAATAAATGCTCACTTATATAAATAAATTCATGGGTGCCCATATTTTTTTTAGCAATAGAAATGAGTTTGACAATAGTGATATCTTTTTATTTAGAATCGGTTGGAAAAAACAACCGGTGCTTGTAAACTGTAATCAATATGCCACATGATTATTTACGTAATTGTTTCTTGCAGTTAATTACAAAATAAAAAAATCCACATTTCGTCGGGTGACAAGCAAAAGTCTTACGCCAAAGCTCGTGTCTCAGTATGAAATTACTAACTCGATAAGACTTTTTGAAGAGCAGTGACAGAATTATAGTGAGTTTTGCTTGTCAGGTGGCGATTTATAAACACATACCCGTTTTAAGCATTCAAGATTCGGAAATAAACATTTTTTCAATATCATAAAATATATATCTGCTTCAACCGTTGATTGGAATTAAGCTTTGTAGGTTCTCTTTTCTAACTAAACAGCTATCCAGACGTCAAGACAAAATATTTTCACTACCGTTCGTTAAGACAAATTACATCAAAATATTCACCAAACAAACATTCTTATCCTTTTTCTCCCATTGCGGCCTTATTGTTAATTTATATTGCTGTATTATGTTAGTGGTTTATGTATTGTATAGTATTGCATGTATGTATTTTCATTTGTATTTATTTTAATGTTATTGATATTTTGTTTGTTTTTATTTTCTGTTTCTGTTTCCGCCACCTATTTTTGTAACATATTTATATAATTTCTTGTTCCCAAATGGTTGTCTGGAAGAGATCGCTTTTAAGCGATAAGACCGCCTATTGTCTACCGTGAATCTAAGTGTTTATATTATAAGTATTTTTACTGCTTTATGGTGTGCAATAAAGAATATTTGTATTGTATTGTATTCTTATTTCCCCGCCGCACCTTCTTTATTCCAGTTTGAAATTTTTCATCAAAACCATCTGTGTTTACATACCAATATTGCTCGTTTAGTTAGGGTATACAAGCGGTTGGCCAAGATTTCGTCTGCGAAAAAAGTTTTTTTTCGGGATTAAATGTAACCTATATATATATATATTTTTTTTTTATTCTATTATTTATTCTGGTATTCCAATTTCACGGAAATCGGTGTGAAATCGGAACAAAAAACAGACTCACTTTCGCATTTATATCTTACTACAATATACAAATGTTGTGTAAAATCATTCAAATCCATTGAAGTAATTTCAAAACATTTCCGTCATTCTTCCGGCCACGTTTCACACTTTACCTATTTGAACAAAACCCAGTAAAATCAATGCTAGAACTACTGTACTAGTGCAATTCCATATTTATTCAACTTCCACTCCACTTCTATTAACAACCCCCGCAATACTAAGCCGATGAAAAACCGTGCACAAATTACTTCCCACAACCATAAATGCATTGGAAAACGGATTCGCAGCAAAAGAAACCGCATTCAGTCGATGTGAACCAGACCTAATCAATTCAAATCGGGGAAACGAGGCAAAAGGAACACACACTGCTTATGAAATTATACGGAATATGCTCGAAAAATTCGAGGAATAATTCTTTTTTTCCATCTGTCTGAGACATAAATGGGTTAGAAAATTGAATGAGCGTGTGCCGAGTCGAGTTGTTTGGTTAAGCGCTCAGCGTGTACGAAGAGGTTTGTTTTGGAATACATCTGCCTTTGTTGGATCATCACTGACTGTTACGTTGTTTAACTTATTTTGCATTGTCTAGTGACTCAGCTTTACATGAATTAAGACGCTTTGTTTATACCAAACAAATGTACTGTATCCTTTCGTTTTCAGAACCCTTTTAAAAATATCCAGTTATAACGTTTGATACAGTACAAGACCGAAATCATTCAACAAGTCGCCACTAACTTCTGAGTGCTGGTCTATTAACTCGCAATTTCCCTCCAACTTTAGATATTTTAAATTCAACCCTTTTTCCGCTACTTTTGCGTAATCAACTGTTACAATGTTCTTCAAACTCGCTTAATGTTTCGAATACTTAAAAGGAATACGTGTGGGTTGAAAATTTGAACTGAAAACTCGATAGAATGCTTGAGAGATATTTTTCTTTTCATTTCACAATGAAAGGGCATAAAATGGAAACACAAAACGACAGTCTCTGTTGAATCATAATACCCGTATCTTGCCACTAACGAGGTCTGCTCAAAGATTTCCTTCACATGTGTTCGCGACTAATGAAAAGAGTCGGATCTGCCAAAGCAGTCGTACCGATAGGAAAATTAAAACGTCTAGACGGCTTCGACGTTTTGTTATACGACTTTGAGACTTTCTTGCCTTCCCCCTGTACTTTTAATATTCGGATTAAAAAAAATGTAACCCAATTTTGATGAAAAACGAAGTAATTAAATGAATTAGTCAAAGGATGGAACCGCATGGTCAGAATAAAGCAAAAAGGCGACCATTCAAGACGTACTCTTCATTAGCGACAAGAAAAGTGATGTCATTCGTGACACAGCAGCGGGAGGGTGCTCGCCCCCCGACGGCCGTTGAGCGACTGACTTCGGCTGCCCCTCCCGTCTTCAAGGCACCCATACCTCGGGAGGGGGTGGACGGCTTTCTCTTTCATTTTTCCTTCGCTCTTCGGCTCATCCAGTTACATCGTTCTTATGTTTTATTTTTAATTAAAGCGTACGCAAGTCGGCGGCGTATCTTCCCCCCTAAGAAGGCGGGCGGTGGGTACATACGCGGGTGGGTGTTGATGATTTTTCAATGGGGAGAAAGAGTTCCCTCATTTTCTTAAGAGAAAATTGCGTTTTGTTTTCGAGTAGTCGAAGTCTCTCGTAATCGCTTTTGTTTTGTAGAAGTTCTCGCTCCCGGCGCATGTGAACGTTGTACCGTAAATTGTGTACTTTAAAGTTCCAGACGAATTGGTGGAGACGCCGGGATAGTTGAGGTGTTATGTATTCAAACTTTTTTGGTGAAGTTTCTCTTCTGTGGTCTATGGAGCTGGGAAGCTTTTGAGAGAATCCATTGAACGAAGTTAGGCAGCTTATTACCTTACAATTTTAAAAACTGGTTAATTTTAAAAAATAAATGTAAATTATTTAGTTCAGGAGTATTTAAATGCCATTTGTTCTAAGTAAATGAGCAAATGGTTATATAAATTAACTGCAGATAAATATATCAGAGAATTGTCATGGCATGTTAGAACAAATAAATGATTTATTACTGATTTATTTTGGTATTTAGTACGAGCACAACTCGATAAATGTTACTGTTATTTTATTGCCAACTCATTACTAAACTAAACTAGCCAAATCTTAAACATCTGTATTAAACATCCAGCTTGATTTAGCCAATTGTTTTACTACTTACCTAACCCAAATATCCGTACAATTCCAATTTATTTACACTAAAAGTGAGACTTAAAATTATTAAATTGAAAGCAGTTAAATGCCCACCAAATTTAACACACGGTTCTGAGTACTCCAATCTAAAACAACTATCTAACTAATCAGATTTAAAGGCCAGCCTTCCTATTTCATAAACATTTTCATAACGCACAAACATAAAAACAAATCCCTTGATTACACTCATTTGCACCCACACATTCGCAACACATTATCCTGGTCTCAGAAGTTAATGTGATGAAAAACAAAAAGGGCCAAGAAAGGGTGCGTTAAGTTCTACCGAAAAATGGGAATTTGTAAGAAGCCCCCCCACCCCCACGGGGGGACTGCCCCCGTGTGCGAAAATAAATTGCCAAGAATAATAATTATAATGAAAGCGAAAGAACGTATAAATTAGTGGGGACGCTAAGACTTAAAACTGACTGGTTATGTGTGTGTTATGTATATGTATCTTGGTTGGACGTGTGGGTGTGACGCGGGGGATGCTATGAAGTTGGTTTATTTTTCATTAATTAGTATTAAAAGGAAATAAGACTTGCATCTTCGTATTCTATTTAGAATAATTACGTATAGTTACGTATTTGGAAGTCGTACAAGTTTTTAACATTTCAGATATTTGAAGTATTTTCTTAACGACGTCTACGGATTTTTATGAAACAACTAGACTTAACCCGCGGCTTTGCACGCGTAATCCATTGGATCCAGCAGTCAAAATTTGAAATTCTGGGATATTAATAAACTCCCATTAGAGTTCCCAGAAATCACATCGTAGATTTCACTAACGTTGGTATATAAAATATCCGCGCCAAATTTTATGACTCTTAACCTGACGGTGGAAATTTCGAGATTTTATCCTAATTCCGTGGGAACATCAGAATAAAAAATAGCCTGTGTGTGTGTGTTCCAGAGACGTCCACCTATCTTTAGACCAAATTTACTCCAAATCAGTCAAACCGTGAAGTAGTAAGAAACATAAAAACACATACAAACTTTCGCGTTTATGATATTAGCAGGAAATATTGAGAATAAAATAAAAATACCGACTGCGTAAATCAAATCAAAGTCCATTTCAAACCTGCTTTTAATTCTCAACTCAAAACTCCTAAAGTCTCTCCAGCCATCTAAAAAATCTCAATGTAATGAATTTAAATTATTCCTACGTGTCAGAAGCTAAGCCGGCATGGCCGATTGAGCCCGCTCTCCCCTCATTACGCAGATATTATGGACAACTAACGGACATTCCCGCGCTCCCCGCCCTTGATTTTACGCCGTTGACGGCTAAAATTGACACTAAAATTTGCGTGGTTAGCAATTAATTTGGATATTTTTGAAGGTTTAATATTGAGGAGAGTAGGGTTATAAGGTGGTTTAAAATGTAGGAACGTTTTAGATGGTTTTATGATTATAGATAGATTAGACGAATACATTGTGATTATTTTGTTATTGGTGATTAAAAAATAATCTGAACAAAATGTAATGATGGAGAGTAGGGTTATAAGGTGGTTTAAAATGTTGGAACGTTTTAGATGGTTTTATGATTATAGATAGATTAGACGAATACATTGTGATTATTTTTTATTGGTGATTAAAAAATAATCTGAACAAAATGTAATGATGGCAGATGGATGGATAAGTAGATAAAAAAATATTATATTTTACATTGAAAGTAAATTTTTACCTACTAATTCTGAAGTAAAGATATAAGGTATTTTTTGATATCAATAACATGCCTTGCATGAATATCAGTGTTTTATAAACATAAGTAAAAAATGCAGCGTTCCACATTCTGTAAATACCATCAGAATTTATAATTAAGAAAATTTCATAATCTAAGTAACGTTGAAGATCTTTTATTGCGTGAATACCTACTAATTGAAACAAAATAATGAAAAACATATCTTGAAAAAGTACCCCATTAAAAACATCCATAAGTTATGTACATAACGCACGCACAAAAAATCGAAGTACATATTTCTTGCACGATCGGCGAGATGCGAAAAAGGGGGAACGCGAAAAAAAACTAATTAAAAAAGCAATCAAGGTTTCTTGACGGCGCTCACGTTCGCCCATATCGTCTTACCCCCACTTCCTGAGGGGGGGGCGAGTCACCCCTGTCCACCCAACACCCTTTGAGGGGAGGCTGGGGCCGAGCGGTACTAGATTTACGTAACACGTTTAAAGTGTGTTTTGATGAAGTAATCATCCCATTTCCCTGGACTGCGTTTAAGAATTTTGCGGCCGGTCTTACTGAGACGTTTCTCCCCTTTTTTTAAGTCCAACTCTTTAATCTGGATTCCTTAACGAGTTGCCATGTAATTTCAGTAATTCCCGGGATCCCGGGATTCCCGGGGAATGTATAGAGATTGTGCGGTGATTTGCGCCTGATTTGATTACGTTTGGAAAACGGTTGGTTTCTCAGTGATTGTTCGAGTTCTTGGCGCTTACAAAATGTTTCGTGCTTCGCAAGAAAAACAATCATCATGGTCATATACCTACCATCTAAATTTTAGAATGTTTGTATAAATTTCTGTACTTACCTATTTAACTAAACGATTGTCTAGAATCTAGTAGTGATCGCTCCTATGCGGTAAGATCGTCTATTGTATTCCCCGCTTTTTATTTAATTTTTGATTACTCATTTTTTTGATTTGTGATGTCAAAGTTAAAAAGTAAATATTTATATTTCTTTGTGCTACAGGTACATTATAAAGTGTTTTGAATTTTCTCTATACTTACTTATTCTTTGTAACATGTCAATATGACATACAATTCACCTAACTTAAAATCTATGTAGTATCTATCTAAACTAAAGTAATAATTTGAATAACACTTCCATTTTGTTGGAATTAGGTACATATGTCATAGATAAATATTAAAAAAATACTGATACAAATACTTAACAAAACAGGTAATTACAAAAGAAAATTAGAACTAAAACTAACATATTAGAAGTCTAAAAGCCTATATTACAAATATCACTAATAACAGCAGCAACAGCAGGAAAAATCAATGGGCCCTGAAGGGCAACTACCTTAAATTAAGACAAATTTTATGCTGAAAAATAATCCTATTGATTCGTATAGTAAAATACTTACCGAGTTTTTATTTATGAATTTTTAGTTGGTTTGATTCCCGGTTGAGACAAGGGTATAGTAGCCTCCAGGGCCCATTCATTCTTTCCACCCTGTATAATAAATATATATTATATAATACTCGTGTCATCGAATTCATCGATATGGCTGCTATTGGGCTTGGTGCCGATAAGGCTGGCGAGTTTTCTTGTTGTTTGGCAATGACAATTGACCGAGCCAACTCTATGGTCACATGTGTGACAGACAAGTTTTTTTTTAATCAGTTTTTTAGCTTTGGACCACAATAAAAAATAAATAAAAACCTACGACAACTATGTACTACTACTTTTTCTATTGAAGATATTATTTACGTAGAGAAAATAAATATCTCCTAATACATAATTCAGAAACGTATTTTTCAATGTCAACACAGTAACTATAATACTATGTATAAGTGTATAGGCTGCGACTAATGAACACGGGTTAACTGATTTGTAATAACAATGGTCACGATTAATTTATTTGTAATGACATGGTATTTAATTAATTACTTATAAATTATAACATACTGTAGAAAATGATGCTTAACTAAGAATTCAGTACATACAAATCCCAGTATTTTAATTGACTGTTAGATAGGTATAGATAACGGCTTACGAGAACGCGAGCGAAACCGCGAGTAAAGTATTAAATAAAAGTACGCAAATTGTAAGCAACATGAATCGATTGAGCTTTTACCTCGCATATAATAAAATACGTTCACTAATAAAGTAATTGGAATTCTTCGTGTCCTTAGAATCGTTTTGTCCTAGATAAGTGGGCAAGGCATGATTCTCCGCTATTACGAAGTAAAACAGCTTTTATGCCGTCCTCTTACAGTTGCCTTTTGTAGAAGCAGGAAGTTGGTTTATTAAAATACTGTGGCCGTGCAGGTACAGCGGTAGAAATAAAAACGAGCCAAAGCAGTTACTTTTATGAGGGCGCGAATAAGATGTTTCGGACTCCGTCTAAGGAATGAGCAGGAAGGCGCACCGTCCAATTCGCGAATGAAACGCTGGGCGGTCGGTCGGCGGGTTTAAAACGGTCGTGGGTTTCGAGCGTTTCTTCCATATGATTTCTGTGGTTACATTAATGTTGACATGGTAGAAGATTCTGTTACAGTTTCCTGGTTATCTAGTAGAAGTACAGGAGGTCAGAAAAATAATTAAAAATTGATAAAATACCTGAAAAAATGTGCCCATGAAAACGAGGCGGTGGAAATGCGCGAATAATGACCCTAGTAGAATGAGCTATGATTAAAATCTAGTACATATCTCGTATGTAGATCGTTTGTCCGATAAGCATTATCGCTTTTTTTAAATATTTACGCTTTTATATTAAGAATAATTAGCACTATAAACTTTGTTACAATATAGAGAAAAGTAGATAAAAGAAATAGGGTCGGGTGTATAAAAGTGTAGTTGTAATAATTTTATAATTAATTATAACATATAAAAAATTTATAACAAGAAATTTAACTGACTACAAAAAACCATGAAAATAACTTTGTACCATTCTGAAGTCGGTTGGTGCCTCAGCACGAGCCAGCAGGAGCGGACCTACAGTCATCTACCTCACCAACGCACTTTATATTGGGCTTCAATCACTCCTACTGGCTCGTGCTGAGGCACCGACCGACTTCAACCTGGTAGAAAATTATTTTCACGGTTTTTTGTAGTCGGTTAAATTTTTCGTTATAAAATATTTTTTTCACGCTTTTTAGTGTAAATAATCTAAGCAGTAATAGTATTGTATAATAGTTTAATATCAACTGCTCGTCACTTTTTACGAAAGATTGCTTTTTGCGATGCAGAGACATTCATTATTGAGGAGTCCTAGTGCTTCACCACTTGTTTTACTATATGCAGTAAAAGGAGCATAAATTGCTTAGCAACTGTGTTAAAGTAATTAAAATTCAACCTGTCAAATACTTAAATTGTTATTGAGTAGTAACTCCGATGGTCAACTGTGGTCTTTATCATCAGTTACACTTCACCAAATGACGATTTTCAATAGCAAATACACGAGTTACTACTAAATATATCCAATTTACTATGGGTGTCCCTACAACATTTGAAGAGTTCCCTCGATTCCCTGAAGATCCAATCATCAAATCCTGATTTGGTGCTTATGGGACCTAATTGAAGACATTCCTAGACGAATACCTATACCTACCAAATTTCATTCAAACCCGTCCAGCTACTTTGCGTGAAGTAATAACAACCACACAATAGATACGAACATACACACCGACGCTTTCGCAAACTTTACATTTTAGAATATTGGTAGGATTTTTTTCATTAAAAGTAGTATAAGGTATTTTAGGAACAAACTGTAATCTAGTAAGTGGATCAATCAACTATTTAGTGTATGTTACTCTGTCCCGTAACTTAGGAGATATCAGTGATACACTCTTTTTTATAAAATTGTTTGCAATGTATTCTATTAGCATGCTTAGGAGTTGAGCCATAAAGGAATTGCCTTAATACTGTCACAACTCCTAATTTTTAGTGGATTTTACCCCATAAAATCATACTTTTAATAAGTAAATCAGAGACGTTATTATGGTAACTAACAACACTAAAAAGTTGATTGACCCAAATACCTAACAATAATAATGTATTCCAACATTAGTCGTAAGACTTAATCCTTTATAACCTTAAAGGCTTTGCCTGAAAGAATTTGATTAAAAAAAAAACGCTGACAAACCCGCGTTTCCTTCGTCCACTAAGCGGGTCCGCTTTTAAAATAATAAAATGCCGCTCCACAGTCGTAACAAGCGTCGTTGGAACAAAGCGGGGCGCGCGCTCAAATAATTTGTATCAATTTGTAAAAATGCACCCGCCCCCGTGGGGGGTCATAATTACTAACAGCTCGTTTATATGCCCGTGAGCTTTACAGTTCTGTATTTGGTTAGTTCTGCGAGCGTTTCAACCGCTATCAGTTTCTGTCGCATATATTAAATAAGAAATAATAAATATCACAGGACAATTCACACCAATTGACCTAGTCCCAAAGTAAGCTTAGCAAAGCTTGTGTTATGGGTACTAAGCAACGGATAAATATAATTATAGATAGATACATCCGTACTAATATTATAAATGCGAAAGTGTGTTTGTATGTTTGTCCATCTTTCACGCCGTAACGGAGCGACGGATCGACGTGATTTTTGGTATAAAGATAGTTTATTGGCCCGAGAGTGACATAGGCTTTTTATCCTCGAAAAATGCACGATTCCCGAGGGAACAGCGCGCGATAATCAAATACCACGCGGGCGGAGCCGCGGGCAAAAGCTTGTACTTAAATACATATTAAACACCCAAGATCCGAGAATAAACATTCGTATTTTTCATACAAATATCTGCCCCGACACGGGAATCGAACCCGGGACCTCAAGCTTCGTAGTCAGGTTCTCTAACCACTAGGCCATCTGGTCGTCTATTGATTAATTCCTGGGATTACATTCCCGGAGAGGTACAACTTAGCGATCTTTAGAAAACGAACCTATCAGTCTCAAGCACAAGGGTCTCAAAGATGCAACGCACCTCGTGTTAGCAGGTCCATGGGTGGCGACGATTGCTTCCTATCAGTCGACCCGCATGGTCGTTTCCCCCTCTTACATAAAAAAATGAGAAACCGTAAGCATAAAATTTATAATGAATTATAATTGTACTGCATGCACTTAGATGCACTTATAACGCTCGTAGAACTACCCATTTCTGTTAAAAAGTTACATGTTAACGGAGCGTAAAAACTGCCACTTTTACTAGGGGCTTATACTTTCCTAAAAGGCCGGGCAACAGATCAATGATTCTCCGTGCTTAGTTGGTACACATGAACGGTGGTGATTATTTCCCATCAGATGACCGGCTTGCTTGTTTGCATCCCTCTTCTAAATATATATATGTATATCTTCCCAGTCCAGGGTCGTATGGGGTTTTAAGATTTCTTTATTGTGGCGCCCCCACGATATCCAAGGTACTGTAGGAACTAGGCTGTATACCGCTGGCAGGTGGTAAAACTGACCACCTGGCAGGTTAGATTAACCTAGTTTTGTATAAAAGGATAGGATTTTTATATTGTGTTTCTAGAATATAACTTTAAAACAGATTGACAGCGGTATACATGCCGGAGCGCAGATTGCTCCCGATAGCCTAAGCGGCTGGTGCCATTTTATGTAAATCTATTTATAAGTACTACCAAGTTCTAAAATAAAATATAATTAATTAATGATTGAAGAAGTTGTTTATTTTGAACTGAGTTTAAAGTCACGCGCGTTGATCCCCAGTACCTAAGCTCTCACCTAGTTACAGTCCCCACAGTACAGTCGAGCAAACTAAATCGCGTACCAGGGTAGGACCTTTTCATAATCAATTTCGCTATGATTTCTTTGGCAGATCTGTGGAATATCAATATGACATCAGTAGCACAAAGGTTCTACCCCGGTACTCAATGTTCTGGAACCTATGTACGTGCAAAATATTTCACTCTAGTGCTAAAGGATATAGGTACGACTACTTAATGATAAATCTCTCTTGTATCTCAGTTGTTTAGTCTACAATTTGTCTGTTCATTGAAACAAGATTTTACTGGTTTTGGAGAAACGATAATGATGATTGAAGTTCTCATTGATATACATATCGCAATTGCCCTCAAAGTAAACAAAACGCATTAGATCACAATCATAATATCACTTCACGCAAACGTTAATGTATGGCGAAATAATGATGGATAACTACCTGAGGAACCACGATACAAAACAATGTGTGTCATTACTGAAACTACTTCCGAAAGTTAACCGAAGTTAGTAGAGCTGGATCTAGTTTTATCGATGTTTTCTGAAATCGAGTATTATCGATATCGACAGCTTAACACGTTCGCCGGCGGTAAAGGGCATTACCGTAAAATACGAACCACGTTGTATGACAGTATTTATTTGAGAGTGCCTATAAGACAGTACGGTGCTTCCCGAGCAAAACTCATAGCATTGATACGTAGCAAGTTTACTGTCATGTGATGTTCAACAACTGTTGCACTACTGCCGAAACAACGTGTAATAACAAGCTCGAGTACTGCTATAGCCGTAGTTTAATTTTGTATGCAAAAAAATTCTGTCGTTTCAATACATTCTATACCTTGGGTACCGCCGGCGAACGTGTTAAATGCAAAGTCAGTGTCCGTTTTCAAACTATCACGTGGCTATCGAGAGCAACTAAATATTTTGGAGAACGCTTTGATTATTAGACTTATTTAATAGATCCGCAATCAGTTTTTAGACTTTCATCGTCTCTACGCGTACACACTAGATGTTGTGAAATATGTAGAAATGCCTCACTAAGATATGGTGAATAAACAAGTTTTTAGTTCAATACAAATAGGCAGCGAAATTTTTTTCGGTACAAGGTTTTCTATCTATAACAATGTCGAGTATTTTTAAGAAAAAAGAATCCAATATCGATATCGATTTCAGAAGTCGACATCTTTTACCAACTCTAACTAGAATTATAGTGAAATTTGTAACACACACGCTACCACTATATGTTAAAGATCTATGATAAGATTCTGACTTGAGATAACCCGCACGGTAGTATGCTAAAGCACTAAGCCCGTGTTTCACCACTTTACACAGTTAGACACAAATCCGTACCGTGCCCGGTTTTAGAATACATAGAACGGACTCATCTCTTCCCATAGGTGTCGTCGTAAAAGGCGACTAAGGTTAGGTAAGAGTGAGCATCAGCGCTCTGTATTCCCAACTACAAACTCTGGACTCCAGCATTGAAGTGTGGAAGGTAAGACGAAACCACCATAATATTTTTTTAAGAAACTTTTCATAAAGGTTCACTTCTGATCCTCATCCGTACGACCACGACCATTCTGTCAAGAGTGTAGTAACTTAGAAGAAAAGAAGACAGACATGAACGCCAACTGTATCTAACTAAAACCACGAATGAGTTAGAATCTAACCAGTTTCTAAAAATCAGTTCCCAGAATAAATACCAAAATACTTAATCGGTAATTGGTGGAGTGCGATTACAGTAAATTGGTCCGTGGGGCACGGTCGTGTCACGCGCGAATATCAAGCAGGCTTGTGCAATACCACTTACTAACGTCGGCCAATGCGTGATGTTACCAGTGTAGGGAATAGTAGAGATAAGTCTTAATTTAAACAAAATATATTATCTTAGTTCCTTATCTATTATAATGTATACAGTGTTTTTTAATTTTAACGCCAAAGAGAGAATGTATTCGCATACTGAAGACAGAAAAAGTGTCTTACGCTTAATTACTTACAGGGAGAAAACAAGTTAACAAAACAGTTACTTCAATAATTTAATTTTATGCAAAATAGAAATTTACTACGGTTTACCTATTATAATTGTTCAAGTTGTTATGTATCACATTTATTACTTTGACAATTGGATCATGAGTAATTTAAATTATATAGTTACTAATATCTACATTGCATAAGTGTTGTAATGAATTTCCACAGAAAAAATAAATCAAACGATATAATCCGCATTTTATCACAATTTCTAACAAAACTCGGAGTTACGCTATTTTCCCGTCACGTTGCCCATATCTGACCAATTCGTCCTATATCTATACCTAGTTTTTATTTGAAATTAGCATAATTCTTCAATCATTCTAGGTACGGCTACTTTTAAACGATTCTATCCCGAAGACTGAATAGTTAAAGGTTGGTTTCACATTATATGTAAAAGCAATAACAGCAATTACGATGGTATGCATTTTGATAATTTGGAATAGTAAATATACTGACATTCTTTATCTACAACACGCCTTAAAATGTCGGCTTATATGTGTCTCACTCCCTCTGTATTGCAGGCCTCCTCTTACAATCGGAGGGATTGAGCCGTAGTTCCCAGGCGGGCCCAGTGCGGATCGGGAACTTCGCCTACACCATTGAATTTCTTCGCAGGCCTGCGTAGATTTCCTCACGACATTTTCCTTCACCGCAAATTTCGTGGTAAATTAAAAATATAGTTTTACAAGCAAATTCTGTGTAAATCAGAAGCGCAAGCTGTACTTGAACCCATTGTCCTTTACATGAGCAATCACATTATGTCAAACCACTGGGCTATCACACTAAATACCACAATCAATTGACGTACTTTTTTACAGGCTGTCAATATGACATTCTCCCGTCACTTAATATTTTTCAACTCAATTGACTACTTATTTGTTTCGTAGAATTTAATTTTGCTGTTAATGTGAGGTTCTGTGACAAGCTAGTTGGCGTGCATAAGTACCTTGAGGTCCATTTGACAACTTTGTCATTTTTGTAAAGTTTGTAATTAGTTAAATAACTAATGAGCCAATACCAGCAAGACTATAAAGTCAAACGGACCACACGATATAAACACCATCTACTGATATTTCGCCTGTAAACACACCCTCATTACTAATTAATCTGGTTTTCGGGACTAAAACAAATTGTTCTTTAGAAACTTGTCCTGAAATTATTACTTCATGGTTTCAATTACTCTATCTATATATGCTGCTTAATTAATCTATCTATGCTGCTCAGTGACAGATATTTTAAAGCATAGGTACTTATTATTTCAAATAAATACGATATATGAAATTGGATTAAAATCCACAAGCCAGATTCCACCCGCTCGTACAAAGAAAGAAACGAAAAAAAATAATCATGCATTTTCAAGTTCATGTCACTGACCTCACACACATAACCAACCATTCCCTACAATCGCGGATGCGAAGCCTCTCATCCCACACTTCCTATCCCGAGTTCAAACACCCTAATGATTGTTTGTTTTAAACTTTTTGCTCCATGAAGATGTTACCCACGTTGTTACCTGTGTCAAAGGTTGATAAATATGCAATATCCTCAGATCGGAGCTAGATCGATCGAGCGTGTATTACTAAACCAACTAACAATGATCCTGTTACCCCGCTCGGTTAGGTTTGTTTCCGGATCACATCGGGGATGGTTTGTGCTGATTTGTGGTTCATCTTATTCTGGACATATTGATGGTATTGTTAGAAAATTATAGATGGCGCCTTAGGAAATGGTCTGATGTTTACATTCCGGGCTGATGCTAGATCTAAGGTTGTTTAGAGGTTCAAAGGTCGCAGAGGGATTATATGTTCTCGTTTGCTGTACTATAATTGATTTTGTTAGACGTTGTTGCTTGTTTGACGTGATGTGTATTGAGTTATTATTTAAAAAGTACTAGAACAAATTGCATAGTATTGTCCCAATATTAATTTTTAATTTACTCCGGTATGGTAGAATAAATTAAAATACAAAGTAGACCACTTTACAATGTGTTTCAGATAACTACCAAGTATTATTTAGATACTAGTATGATTAAATTATTATAGCCACCTACTTTTTTAAAAATACATTATGAGAATCTTTAATATAACAATAGTAACATCAATAATCAAACCAGCTAATTCGCTTTTTATCGATAGACTAAGAAAATCTCATCTCAAATACATCCTTAAATTTGTTAATTTCAAAGATATGTAAATTCCATAATTATTACGGTATTACACAAATTATGACGAGTATATTTATTTTAAATTCTCAAGTAACACATGTAACTTTGTTATCTCGGCTAAGTACGCCATTAGGGCCAAGTCCAATAAATAAAATATGCTTATCTTGAGCGAAATTAACTGCAGGAACATATTTTAACAAGTAACGTATTGTGGTTGCGGTAATACACAGGGTTAGGGCAGTTTTATACCCGAGAGATGAGAATAAAACAGTACAATAATTCGTTTAGATTTTACTATAAAAGTGGTCACTTATTATAAAAAACAAAACAAATTAGATATAGGTATATTTTAATGGCGAGTTTTTTTTAGGTTAAATTGAAAAAAAAAACTTACGGCATTTTAAAAATACAAGCTTAAGATTTTTCTCCATAGAGGGGTATGTGATTGTTTTGACTTGCTTTTATCTACAAAAATATGCTCTTTCGGCTCGTGACTATGTAGATAAGCATACCATAGAGATTTTTGTAGGAATGTACCTATTTACATATTCAACTGATTTCTTTCTTTTTTTTAAGCAAGACAACTTAAGACAATTAAGGTAACATAAAAAAGGCGCAGATAGTGGAATTGATCCATCCGTTTGAGAGCTACGATGCCACATACAGACAGGCAGACAATGGCGTCAAACTTATAACACCCCTCTTTTTTTAATTAGAGGGGTTAAAAAAGAAGGATATTCTGCCTCCTGTGCACACTGCTTTACTCATCCCGGTCCGGCCGATCTTGATACGCGGACCTCTCGTGATTTAGAGCAATGCTCAAGGAATAGACGTCTATTTGCACGACGAGCCGGCATCGTGATCGGGGCGTTTGAGCGTAATGCTAGAGGGATTATCGGTAATAACTGCTCTGATGTTGACAAGGTGTACAATACAAAACAATACTAATAATACTAAGCAATGCATGTCAATACCAAGAGTGAAATTTAATCAACCATTTATTTGTCATCATCATCTCACTGCAAGGCACACGTCTTGTCTCAGAATCAGATCAGAGGCCTTAGGCTGTAGTTCCAATGCAAGTCCGGAGTGGATTGGGAACTTCACACACACCATTGAATTTCTTCGCAGTCTGCCAGCCCTAGCTCGAACCCATGACGTTCTGCTTGAGAGATCAAAGGTCAAACCAATAAGCTTCCACGATTACATTTTTGCTGATTTTTTTTTTGGTGTCTCCCTTCAATTGTGATTTTGGAACGGTTTTATTTACCGTGTTTCATAATCATAAGGGTTTCTTATGAATCCCGGTAAACCTCGGCACCACGGTGCCTCAAAAGAAAAATAAGAACAGGAAGTCATAAAAACGCCGCAATGACACGTTCTGGTGTCGCCCACATCAATTAGATTCTTGCAACATTTACCAAGTCATCAGTGCACCTTGTGGTCCTCCCTTTCTCCCTTTGGAACTCTCAGCCTAAACACATCCCACTGTTGGGTACAGGCCTCCTCTCAGATTGTAAAGTCTCAACCTGTAATTCCTACTAGGGTCCAGTGCGAATCGGAAATTTCACACAGGGCATTGAATTGCTTCGCACGTTTATGACGGGTTTTTCAAATTTTTTCCCTTCCCCAAAAAGCCCATTTTACACAAATTCCAAAATCTCTGAAGTGTAAGTCCAGGTTCGAATCTACAGCCCTCTGATTGAGAGGCCATAAGTCAAGAAAAGTCATTCTCCTCTAAACTAACTTACCACAATGCGTTTTAAGATTTAACATCGTGTCTATTCTGTATTAAATTACGAGTAAGATGATCTCTTATATTAATTATTGTTATGGTAAATCTTAACCATTGTTTAGCAAGTGCTATAAAAGTGGTTTAGCATCGGTCATAACAGTTTAGCTGCGAATGTGCAGCGCCATTGCGAAATTCGTGTCCGCCAATCTGACATTGAGCCACTTAAAAAGGGCTAGTTCTCTAAGTGTTTCTTATTCATAGTTTAAATACAGAATCACCACATCTTTTTAGCCTGTGGTAATATTTTGCTGCTGAACAAAGGTCTCTGCCCATATTTTAGAAACTCGTCCTGTCTGCACTAAACTCTGGCCGGTCGCTGGACAACCCATCCAGGTCATTTCGCTATCTCCGGCTTGGCTTACCGCGGCGCCGATAGCCATCGTGGGGCATTCACTGAGTGGTAACTTATGACAACCTCCCTGGGTGCATCTGGCAAATGTGGCCAGCCCAGTCTCATCTAAGCCTCGCAGTAATTACAAAATTTATCTGAAACGTTACTTGATAAGTTAGTCCGTTGACGTAGCGATGGGCAGGCCATATAGCACGGAGAACTGGCTGTTGGGGCCGAAAAGTTCTCATATGGAGACCGCGGGTCGGCAAGTGCAGCGTAGGACGTCTACCAACGAGATGACAATGACCTGGTTGAAGCCTCAGAATCACAGTGGGTGCAGACCGCTTCTGAAGCAACTGGATATTTATGGAGGAGGCCTACGTTCAACACTGGACGTTCTGTAGCTGTAATGATGATGATGATGATATATTTCTTTAAAATTACCTTTGGACTATGAATGAGGCCCTAAAGAACACAATGTGGCGTTCCCGCGATGCGCTGTCCGCCACAATAGCCGCAGTACAGTGCGGCAGCAAAGAACTGGTTGTTTACACTATGTCGATCATGAAAATATAAATTCAGAAGATTCTTTGTAAGAAAAAATAAGATGAAAAATAAAACAACCAATAAAATAACGTTACGAATATTTTCTCTTAAACATCTTATTATCTTATCATCAAAAAATTAAACACACATTTTATTTCTTAAGTATTCGTAAAAACGAATTTTTATTTAACATTAGCTTAACACAAAGACAATTGAAAGTCTAAAATTAAGACCTTTCCAATGAAGAAATATACAAATGAAAACTAGAAATAGAAGTTAGACTAGGCAAATACTCAAAGCAATTATGTCTATAGCAATTCGTATTGAAGAAGCTTTTTTAACGAATATATTATTATCTTTTGATTTCGAGGAAATTAAGTTTGATTTTTTTTACAGCTCCAAGTCCCACTGCAGGGCACAGGCCTCCCCTCAGAATGAGAGGGCTTGGGCCATAGTTCCCACGCGGGCCCAGTGCGGATTAGGAACTTCACACACACCATTGAAGTGCTTCGCAGGTACCTGGCAGTATTTGATATTAATTTCAGTTTGATACCTCCACACGTTTCTGAGATAAAGAGTCTTGACAGAAAGACAACAAAGTGATGCTATAAAGTTTTTGTTTTATTGTGTTTTTTTCTGTTAAGTACTTCATGTTTTTCTTTTGAACAGGTACCAAGGGAGTTCAACCGCACTATGACGATCTTCCGACGTACGATGCGGCGGTAACGACTCGAAGCGCCACGATTTTGCGTGAATTAGAACAACAATAAATAAATTAAACACCCTCGCGCGATCCTGGTGCTTTTGCTTTTTTAACGCTAAACATTATTTTTGAATACATTTTTTTTCTACATTGTTATTTCGGTCTAAACGGCCTATTTTAAATAGGCCGCTGCAAGAGCACAGACCCTGCAGGGCTCAGAATGAGAGTTTGGCCGTATTTTCCATATGACTATCGAAAAGTATGCGAACTTTGGCGCTCCGTGCAGCGCTGTGTTGTGGAAGGTTAGATACGTCCACCACACTCTTTTTTAAGAAAGTTGTAATGAGATTCACTACCTATCCTTAATCGAAGACCACTCTCTTGAAAGAAAACAAAATTAATATTATTTAAATAGACTATAATATGTGTACAACGGTTAGTAATACAGCTGAACCAGTAATAAAACCGTACAAACACACGGCCTATCGGTCCTCCTTGACGGATCGCAGCCCAGTTAACCTCGATTTAAGTAATTTGTACACTTAACTACAGTTTGGAGATTCTTACATCGTTTAAGTTGTTCGTAGAGTTAAACTGAGTGTAGAAGTGGCTTTAATGTACTTAATTATTGTACTATTATATAATGTATTAATTAATGTACTTAATTTTGACGACCAGATGGCCTAGTGGTTAGAGAACCTGACTACGAAGCTTGAGGTCCCGGGTTCGATTCCCGTGTCGGGGCAGATATGGGTGTTTAATATGTATTTAAGTAGGTATGTTTCTATATTTATCCGTTGCTTAGTACCCATAACACAAGCTTTGCTAAGCTTACTTTCGGACTAGGTCAATTGGTGTGAATTGTCCCGTGATATATATATTTTTTTTAATTATTTTTAATTCAGCAACATTTACGGCACAGTGACGAACTAATCACGACTTGAATATTGCCAAAACTACTTGAAAGCTTTGGTCACATCGCAGCAGCCGTGGTCACGAGTACACTGAAGAGTAGTTTTTTTTTTTTTGAACTGAGCTCATCCACTTTCCTACTAGCTATCACAACGGCATTGTCTAGATATATACAAACCTATTATCTCTTACTCTATTTTTGTTGTTGTATTTACCGCCAACCAATTTTAGTGTATTTTGTAGTTTTTGGACCAAAGAAATAGTCGATTATGTATATTAACCATCCAAAACGGTTTTGACTACAAGATTGCCATCTTAATTTCACTCTTTGGTTTTTTAGTTTTAAGTAGATGAGCTCAGTTCAAAAAAAATTATCATGTTCGTTTAGTCACGCAAGTTTTCGACCTTACCTCAGTTGATCTTGTTTTGTTTTGGCATCTTGTCTCAAAATTTATTTGGAATATTTCAACAAACGTTACATCTGTCTTCTGTGC
Source organism: Choristoneura fumiferana (assembly GCF_025370935.1). NCBI lineage: Eukaryota > Metazoa > Arthropoda > Insecta > Lepidoptera > Tortricidae > Choristoneura > Choristoneura fumiferana. The sequence continues at coordinate 14,235,604 of NC_133494.1, forward strand.
GGCCGAAACATTGGAGGTGCTCAATTTCAGTAACATTGAAGTCGTGATCAAGTCGAATGTTACTAATGAATTACGAGCGAAAATTTACGCGATTTTAAAACATTAACATTTATGGCACTAGCTTACACCGTGGTGTCTACTTTTGAGACCGGCCGAAAAAACGACTAAATTCTGAAATAAACTATCTTCAATTAATATCATTTTATTTTATTTCTTTGGTGAAATAACTTTATTGGCACCTCTATAACATTCCTAACGCATCTCAAGTAAATTTGGCAAGACGGATGGATGGAGTTAGGCTCGAGAGTCCTAACGACTGCTTCAGGTGCCAATCGCCCATTACCCTTCCTAGGTCTTTAGTAAAATTAGTTGTTTCGATGTCAGAGCTCAAACAGGGCGACTAAAACTTTCAATTCTTGACTTTTTATTTTCAGTATCTAGTTAGTTATAAGGGCGGCTTCAGACTAGTGGTTTATTTGCGCGTATAAGCTCGTTTTTAGAAGCGCATGAGCGCGTATATGTGCGGCTTAGTTTTATTTTTAACGCTCGTTCAGTTTAATTTATCGCTCCTGTAAGCGCATATGCCAATTATAACAAAAAATTGAACCGACTACAAAAAACATGAAAATATTTTTCTACCAGTCTGAAGTCGGTCGGTGCCTCAGCACGAGCCAGCAGGAGTGTACCTATAGTCATCTACCACACCTACGCACTTTATATTGGGCTTCAATCACTTTGGCCGCACCGAAATATCTGATAGCGACTGTACTAGCATTATTTATTGGGTATATAGGTACACGTTCAACTGTACATACAAAGGGATGAAGTGTTAACCCAAAACCAAGCCGAATATACCGTCGGGAGCCTGCATTACTTACGAAAGCAGTGCGTAAAATAAATTTGCATATAAAATTAATTCCAAGTTCTGGATAGAGGAAAGGGTTTGTTCCACTTATTCCTTTACGAATTTAGCTCTATCTAATGTATTTTATTTATTTCATTAATTCACTATACTTTTTGATAGAGTAATCTCTGAAACTAATGAATGGTTTGTAAAAAACTGCCCCTGTGTGTGTTTGCAGTAACGGCCTTTTTGTATTTATTATTTTATTTAATACTTTTTGATATTTCTCTGAAAATGGTAGCTACAATTTATTATAACGCACATAATATATTTAAAATGAGTTAATTAACAGTTTTCATCTGATACCGATATTGTTACAATACAATTTATTTTATTTCCCCGCGCCATATTTTTTTTCACGGTCGCCATATTGAAATGTTTTATATCCTATGTTCACAAAATCGTGTAGGTATGTATTTTCATGTTTTTTTTGGTTTTCTTTTATTTTTGTTGTTTATTCTTATTTTTAAGTTTTGTTGTATTTGTGTCTTTGTGAATGTGAATAAATGTCTTCTTTCCTTCTTTCTTTCTATGTCATGTTGATTGCTATTAAATTTTTAAGAAGACTTTAATGTTTTAATTTGTCCAACCGTTAAGGCTGTAGAGAGGACCAACAAAGAAATAGACATATGTGCATACATATAGGTAGAGTCATTCACGATGACGCGTGCCGTGATTCTTATTACAATATCATTAATATCTAATTTTGTCAAAATCACGCGTCTTCATGGATGGCACTAAATATACACACATACACACACATACGCTCAAATAACACAACCATCCTTCAGGCACTCGATTAAATAAGCTGGCGTCTGACCACAATCGCACCTAACGTTCGGTGAAGATCAGCAGAAGAGGCATAAGATGAAGCACACTTTTTTCACCCTAGATTTGAAGACAATCAGAGAGATCTTAATGTCTAACGCACTCTTAATCTCAATCGTTTTACCACTTCTTTTTCTCACACGTTTTAGGACGAGGGTAGAAAGAAATGGTGACAGCGATCGCTAGCGCCCGTGCGTTAGAGAATACAGCCTCCGATTGTAACTTTCCGGAAACGGAACTGTCGGAATGAGCGAAACCGCTCTCTAAAAAAAAGAGTTTATTAATATTTCGGCGAAAAACGTTTGACAACCTGATTTATTTCGCAACGTTTTATTTTCCAACTGTTTAATATTTCTGAAACTGTAAATATTTCAGGATTTTTATAAAACTAACCTAAACTTCTACACGATGGCCCTGAAATAAATCCTGAAATATTTACAGTTTTAGAGTTTGCGAAATGAAAAGTTGCGAAAAGGCACCCGCATAAAACTTAAGAGCCTGTCTACTTCTGGTCGACGTGACTAAATTTCAATCTGCTAAAATCTAGCCGTTATAAAAATATACAATACATACACAGTCACAAATTTCCGCATTCATATTGGAAGATTCGGATTGTACATATTCCCAAGTCACAATCGGAGCAAACTGTTAGCTAGTTCTGCAATGTATATAATGTTGTAAATGTGCGCTATGTATAGCCGCTGGTCAGTTGGAATTTAATATTGCCCCATACACAAACGTCTGTGAGATACAAATGTATTCATCCTGTTGGTGCCTCTGTCAGATACAGGATGTTTTGTTTTATAATAATAATTTTGCTTTGTAGTTTTTTATATAGCCACTGCATGCACTGTAATGGAAGTATGTGCGTACAAAAAACAGTTCTGCCGTTTATGTTCGCCTTATACCTTCAAATTTTGAACTAGCTTTGACTGTGTCTGCAATGGTTATGTTATTATTCCCGCACGCAACCTCCGTCTGGGTTCCGCGGAAACATTATCACTTTTTCGGGCTTAAAGAGTAGCACATGTTACTTTAGTATTATACTAAACTACGTTTAGGTAATATTTTTCTTTCTGTGTTTTTTTAATCCGTTTCTACAAATTTCCAGATGTAAATAAATAAATAAATATTATCATGGGACAAAATTGTCACCAATCGACCTAGTCCCATACTAAGAAAAGCTACTAGGCAACGCATAAACATACTTATATAGATAAATGCATGCTTAAATACATATTAAACGTCTGAGACCCGAGAACAAACATTCGTATTATACATATAAATATCTGCCCCGGCCGAGGATCGAACCCGGGACTTTAAGGTAGTCTAACCACATGGCCACCCGATCGTCATATACCTAACTCTTAACATACAAACAAACTTTACCTTTGTTCTATATTATATTAGTACAGATTATTATTTTAGTATAAGTATAGTACAGATTTAAACAGCCCTCAAGGATTATTCACGTCAAAACAAAACACCCCGTACCCCACCTAGTTATGCCAACGGCCAAGAAATTTCTTGACGGTCAAAATATCTTAGTTATGACCACTCCTGTCCGGCGCACGGCTTACGTTTGCCAAGTTTGCCCCCTTCCCCCTCCCCTAAGGCCCACCCGTTTATTAATAAATCTATCTGTGCATTTGGAGGAGTTAAGGATTTAAATGGGGTTAGTTATAACACGTGAAGAGGCATGATTGGAGTTCTAAGACGACAGTCGTGTTTCTATAAGCCATATTTGACTAATCTAATCATCATCATCATCATCATCACAGCATATAGGTAAAGGGCTTGGGCCGTAGTTCCCACGCGGGCCCAGTGCGGATTAGGAACTTTACACACTCCGCTGTATTGCTTCGCAGGTTTGTGTAGATTTGCGCACGATGTTCTTCTTCACCGTAAAAATTGTGCTCAATTTCGTACATGATTTTTTAAAAACTCAGTGATTCGAGCCTGGGTTTGAATTGACGACCCTCTGCTTGAGAGGCTATAGGTCCACTTGGCCACTATGGCTGTATAATGGCTGTATATTTGACTAATCAATTATTATTACTTGATGTTTGTTTCGGGGTAGGTATACACCAAAATTTAAGTATCTTTATTGAGCTCCTGGTATTTTGATGCAGATCCCGTAATATGTTATGATGATGCATGGAACTGCGTTGAAATATCAGGAGCCTATTAAAGGTTATTATTCCATTTCCATTCCAGCCTATATACGTTCCACTGCTGGGCACAGGCCTCCTCTCAGAACGAGAGGGCTTGGGCCGTAGATCCCACGCGGGCCCAGTGCGGATTGGGAACTTCACACGCACCATTGAACTGATTTGCAGGTTTGTGCAGGATTCCTCGCCATGATTTCGTTCACCGTAAAGCTCGCAGTAAATTTAAAATCTAATTCCGCATATTAATTTAAAAAAACTCAGAGGTGCGAGCCGGGGTTTGAACCCACGATCCTCTGCTTTAGAGGCGATAGGTCAAACCTCTAGGCCACCACGGCTTCAGGTTATTATTCCTAACGATTATTATTCCGTTAGCAAAATTATTCTACATTAAAGACCGTTAACAAAATATTAGAAATACTCAAACATCCATTTCGGGCTTTTTCTAAGACATTGTAAGTTAGTAAAATTTTAAACTATAATATTAAACCAAACATGCTCTTGGATGCCATTTAATAATGTACCAAAAAATCGACCAAAAAGTTTTAGCTTATACAATTTAAGACCATGTGCAGAACTCATAGCCAAAGACCGGTATTTTTATCCGGGATCAAACATTCACATTCACATTAAATTATATTGACCCGGATAACTCACGTCTTAAATCGAGTTGGAAAACGGTGTTAAGGCCGCTCGCCCACGGCGACTTTTTGTAGCGATGCAGTAGCGATGCTGTCGCGCGTTCGCATAGATACAGTCGCGATGCGGTCGCTACCTATGTACCCTCGCCCACATAATCACGATTCAGTCGCGATACAAACGCGCTACTGTCGCGCTTCACCCTCCCTCCCTTCACACCCTCCCTCCGTTCTCTCCACGATGTCGTCCAAAACTGTCGCGCGTTTGCATCGATACAGTCGCGATGCTGTAGCGCGTGTTAGTAGCGATGCTGTCGAGTATTTACAAAACGCGTTACAGCATCGCTACAAAAAGTCGCCTTGGGCGAGGGCCCTAAATACTCGTGCTGCGACATCGGTGAGTGTGAACGTACCATTGCAGAGCACTGTTGTTATGCTACCCTACATTTGACAGTTATAATGAAAATGACAATGAAAATGCGGGTAGTTACGCGCCGGTGTCAGTTTCGTCGGGTAGTCGCGAGCAGAGCGGCGGCGCGCAGTGCGCGTGTTACAGCAGCCGCCGAGTCGCGTTGCTCCTAAGAGGAAGGGCTACGGATTACCCAGAAACATGTCGAGCTAAACTCGATTTAAGAAGTGATTATCGGGGTCAATATAATTTAATATGAGTGAATCTCACGGTAGTTTCATATTCACATTCATACAAATATTTGCCCCAACGGGGATCAAACCCGAGTCCCCAAGCTTCATAGTCAAGTTTTCTAACCACTTGGCTATCCGATCATCATATTTTTTACTATTTATATTTATTCAAGCAAACTTTTCAAAGTGGCATTAAAACTTATAAAAAATCTGCTTTCAAATAAAAAAAACCGCATTCAAATCGGTCCACCTGTTTAAGAGCTACGGTGCCACAGACAGACACACATAGCGGTCACACTTAGCACCCCTCTTTTTGCGTCGGGGGTTAAAAAAGACATGCATGCATACCAATAGATACCTTAATGTAGATAGAAACAGCTGCATCATCCCATGCTAACCAAGCATCCTCTCCAAGGTCCGTGCTACGATTGCCAAAATTAAATTGCCCAAATTGGATTCGAACGTAAACTATTGTCCGGCGGGTGGTCAGAACGTCTTCCCTTTATAATTGGCTTGAGGCTTGCTTGAGGATATATGCGTGATAATTGTGTAGGATTGTGTGTGTGATTTGAATTAATTATGTTTAAGGTTGAGTCAGTTTTGTGGTCGAAAGACAATTACAGAAAGAGAAAACGGAGAAATAGAGAGATGTTAGATGCACATTTTTGAAAATTGTAGCCATGCGAAGCCGGGCGGAGCGCTAGTTTATTATAATTTAACTTGAAAAAGTAAACTTTTTTTAAACTTATGTATAATTCATAAATTAATCTTTTCGTATAAAACCTAACATAAAAAATATACCTAAATAATGAATTTTATAAAAGAAATACCAGGTAGAACTCTATCTAACTAACCAATGTAGGTACATCAAAGTGGAAAATTAATGAAAAATCAATACAATCTACGTGATTATGCCCAAACTATTTAATACTTGTATTGTCAAACTGGCCATTACAAGTGTTATTTGTTGCTAAGCAATGTCCGCAAATTCAAAATATTCTATCGGCAGCACCCACAGGGTCAGAGCCACTCGTAAATTCCTGGCGTCTTCAAATTCAACTATTTCCAACTATCGGTCAAGCGGAGATCGCAGTCGAACTGGAAGAGCGTTCCTACTCCCTTGTATTAATAATTGATCGAGCGAGCGAAGTGGGCGCGAAACGCATTGTGGACGAGTCAATAAAAACATGAAAGAGATCAATAATACAAAGTTGACGCAACTAATCTGATAGAGCAACAGACTGACTTCTTATTCCCTGTTAGTGGGATTGCAGTGAATTTAAATTAAGAATGCTAAAATAAACATAGATAATAAGGTCAAGGAAGATTTGTACCAACCAAGCAAACACGCGCCGTTTCAGCTTGAACGAAAATTTGGTATGGCTGTCCACCAGAAGTCCACCTGTTCTCATTCATCAGCTGGTTTGATAAAAATATGTTTTTTTTTTGATGCCGAAATTTACAGTTCACAGAACCACCAGTTAAACTGTAACGTTGACAAGAGTGAGTTGACTATTATGCTGAAAACCGTGATAACCTAGTAGACCTATGACTTTAAATTTCACGATTTCCAATTTCTGGTTGCAGCAGCCGTATAGCCACGTTACGTCCCGGGAGTGTATTAATGACAATTATCCTTTGCCTTGATGAAGTGACGAGCAGGCACGTGATAGCCTTATTCTAGACCAAAGAATATGTAAGTTGAAATGGTACTGAGCGGGCCACATCACTCGAAGAACAGATAATCTTGGAAGAGAAAAGTCCTGGAGTTACGACTACGATTCGGAAGACGAGGCGTTGGCAGGCTTTACACTAGGTGGACTGACGAGATTGCGAGTCATGGGCAACCGGTACACGTAGCAAGTTGTTTGTTGTAGCATTCTAAAGGAGAGGCCTTTGTTCATGCATGGATATCTTCCGACTAATGATGCTGATGGCGATAAATTGTTGATCGATAGTTTTGGCATAATAAGTAAACCCAAAAGCCCTCTTGCTCTGAGAGGGGGCCTGTGCCCAGCAGTGGGACGTATATAGGCTGGGATGATGATGATGATGAAGTAAACCCAAAAAGATCCCGCAATATCTTAAGACCAGGGTATTCAATCAGTGTGTCTTGCCCGTCTGCAGATATGGAATGGAAACCAGAAAGAACGCAGAAAGTGGAGATGGGCAGGACATATTGTTAGAATGGACCACAATCGTTGGCGAGGAGAGTCCTGGAGTGGAGACCCCGTGCTAACACCCGCGGTAGAAGACGACCACTAAAAAGATGGTCAGACGATATCCGGCAACAAGCTGGCGTAAACTGGATGCGAGTGGCAATGGATAGGCAAGACTGGAAAAGTATAGAAGAGGCCTTTGATTTTTGACATAAAAAATCAAAGCACCGTCGCCAACACTATTATGCATTCATGCCATTTAAGTAATTTGTAATATGGCTCAGGTGGTAAGTGTGTAGCTGTTGGATACAAGTGGCGAGTTATCGTTCAATGTGGCATTCTAAGGGGAGCCTTTTGTTCCACAGTGGACGTCTTCCGGCTGATGAAGTTGCACATGATGATCTTAGGCGAACACATAGACTATTCCAGTAGCTCTACCTCTCCCCGTCAACTATGTCTTGCCCGTACCGTTATTATTGCGCCTCTGTCAACGGAATATGAAATGTATTGGAACCCGGGATGAGCCCTCCTTGACCACCCCCCCCTTGACCTCGGGTGGTCAGTCAGGGACTAATTAGGAATAAACAGGTAAATGAGTTTTCGGTTATTAATTTACTTTTTATTTGGATTCAAAAGTGTGTGTGAAGTGTACGATACGCACTTAAAACGCGCGTAAATTTTAGCCAAAGCTATTTTATTCTGAGAAGAGACCGGCTCCTAGCAGAGGGATGCATATAAGCTTGCAATTATTATGTTAGACAATAATAACTGATATTTTGCTAAATACTTTTTACTTTGTCATTTAAATAATTACAAAAAAAAAGTTTTAGAGATAAGTTAGGTCGGTAAAATTTTGCTTTCCACCAACTCCCTAAGAGTTAGATACATCGGTTTTTTTTACATTTATAAATTAAAGAGCCATGGAGCCACATAAAAACACAAACACATAGTGTTCAATCTTATACCACACCTTTTTTTTGCATCGGAAGTATAAAGATAATTAATGTATAATTTTCACTTGCGGCTTTATCCGAGTTGGCTGTAGCGCATCTTCAGGACGCGGTACCCCGAGGTGCGGGTGCCAAGATTTAAGGCAGAGCCTCCTGTTGCAGAGTTATGAACCGACAGACAAGTGTAAGGCAATAAATAAGTTCATTTAATTGTTCACCATCAGCATCACCAGCCGAAAGACTTCCACTGTTGAACAGAGTCCTCCTTAGAACGCTACAATGAGTAACTTGCCACTTGCATCCACCTAGAGGGAGGCTTGCCAACGCTTCGTCTTTCGGTTCATGGTAGACTCTTCGGGACCTTTCGCCCCCAACTGTTAATTGTTCTTCGAGCGGTGTGGTCCACCCATTGTCTTTTGAAATTTCATTCTTCGAACTAAGTCGGTGACTTACACAGTGACTTAACTCAATGACACACACATACACGTACGCACGCATTTTAGAAATCAAAAAACTTAAACACAAACAACACCAATCTTATTGCAATGTATAGGTGAAGTGCAATGTAAGTGAAAATTAATATTACAGATTTTTTTCAAACGATTGGTTAGATTCACATTGGACCGGCTGTGGTCACGAGTGAGTATTATTACTCGTTTTGTTAACATGATAATTCCCCGGTACTGTAATAATTACGAGTGAAAATCAAGAAATTTTAAAACATTATAAATATTAAGATTGGTTTTTTGGAATACAAAAAGATTCCAAAAAAACAATCTTAATTTGATTGCTTAGTAACAATATCTCTTGTCCGGGTGAGCGGTTAGTTCCAATGGAGTGCCGAAAAAAGTTTCTCGATGAGGGCTACGGCATAGATGTCGCTAGCGTCACTGCTTAAGTGACTAAGTAAGAAACAAACAAGCTGAGATATGAGGTGCATAGGGGAAATTCGTGTCGGTACCGTTGACCATCAGTGGTGTAGCGTTATAGCACGCGGGTTCGATTCCCAGTGATGGTCTTATTTTTCTGTTTTTTCTGTGCATCTATATTTCAGTTTGTATTTTCAATTATAAATATTCTTTCTTCTTACCTCCAAACTGCCGCCTCTCCGCATACCTAACTCCTAAAACTGGACACTCAACTTACCCATTTCAAATTGGAAAACACTACCCCACGACTTATCCTTGTACAAACCTTACCTCCACCGTCCTACTTGCTATTTGACTTGCCCACGCTATGTACTTGCACTGTTAGTTTGCAGCTTCAAGACAAAAGATTAGGGCGGAATCAGGACATAGTAGAAAGTGGTTGAAAATGTTTGTCACACGCGCTGCTATTTGGAAAATGCTTAGAAATTCTTAAACATAATTATATTTAAATAAAGGCACTGCACTCTGAATTAATTAACTAGTTTTTTACATTATTATCTGCTACTGAAGGGCCGTCAGCTATTTCCATGGTAAAGCCCAAGCAAGGATCACTTACATTAATCATTCATAAATCATGTATGTCCTGCTGTCTTATTTTTGTGAATGTAAATATTGGGCACATGCCGATGGGAATAGGGTGGTTTATACCTCTTCTTCCGATCGCAAATTACTAACTAAACTCAACGCTTCGCCAATGTTTCTGCTAGTCTTGAGCTTTGGCTTTATTTGAGTTAAAATTCAAGAATTTTATTAAGTTTTCATGTAATTCATAGTTATCTAAGATGTATGAAGAGCACTTCTTCTATTATTCTGCATATCTCAAATAGTTTTTATTTTTTCCTTTTTTTACGGTGGAAGCTTATACCCTTCTACTGAACGTAAATATCCTTATATTTATACTACGAGTATAAGTTATATGTCTTTGGTTTATAGGTTTTTTTTTAATAGCTTATAATGTGTCCCACTGCAGGGCAAAAGCCTCCCCTTTGTTATTCCACTCGTCTCTACTCTTGGCCAGCTCTTGCCAATCTGACTGGAATCGGTCCAGGTCAGGTAATTATTTATTTTTGTTTATTTTCAAGTTTCTTGGGGCGCATTCTTGTTGGCAATGATGGTCCTGAAAGAGCTCTTTGCGGCCTATTTGCAGAAAAAAAAAGAATAAACGTTTTGAATTTTGTAAGTTCGTTCCTAGGGCCCAAAAACGCCACAGTTTGTTCCCCGTACCACAACTTGTAACTGGATTGACTTAATGTATTTATATGCGGTCAAAGCTAATTTTCGGACGATTACTGCGCACTGCCCGTAGCCTCGTGTGGGCGAGGGCTTGGGTCAACAATAGAAGTGTAAATAAACCTGAATAGGCCTATTTGTATCATCACTAGCATTTACCTGTAGCTTTGTTCGCAAAAACTATTCGATCTGGCAGTGGATTTTAAATTTCAAGTTTTAACAAAATTCCCACGGGAATTATAAAAATTACACCTTTGGCGTCATTGCAGTTGCGTGAAGAACACTCTTGCAGAAATTCATTATGCGTTTCATATGCTTTAAGCTTAATACTCAACGCTAAAACGGAGTGAATTTTTCTGTCATTTGCGAGGAATATTTCAAGAGATGATGGGTTAGGTAGTTTGATTTGAATACCCAGTTTTTAGCCGGTAAAAGTCCGGCAATGTCTGAGTTATCCAGTAAGCGCCGGGGAGTTGAGGACGTGAAGCTAGATTGTTTAGCCAGGACTGCACGCCCCCATTTAGAACACCTCAAAAAAGTTTCAATAAAAAAATCGTAAAAAAAAGTAAACACCTAGTGTCAATAGGTCCTTTCGGCGCCTCACTCTCAAAAAAAGAACACCCATGAAAATGATTTCAGGCTTTTTTCTTAATTTTGGTTCACAATAAATATTTGCACACATTAGCTGACGTACTAATTATGGGTATGTAAAAAGGCTGGCAATCTTATTACCGTGTCACTATTGCAGGGGAAAAACTAACACGATGATTAGACTGCACAAATGTATGAGATTATCTAATTTTGAATCAATTTAAAGACTGTTTTTAAATCATAAAGACGCAGATGCACAAGTTGATATCTAAACACCGTGCCAGTTACTTAAGTCTTAAAACTTAACCCCTTACTTGACCTCGTCGGCCACCCTTCAGACAGTGAAAAATGCGTGGAGTTGGCCAGCTAAAACGCAGCTAATTTCGGCCTACCTTATCTCTGTGTAAGTTCGGCATCGGCTGTCATTTGTCTTCGTCAATGCCCGGTGATCATTTATGCTACAGCACACCCTTTCGGTGGAATATACGGGTCAAAATTGGTAAGAGCATAATTAAATTAAAGAGGGTTACATTAAAAAAAGCCAAAGCACATTCATGAAGTTTTCCGTACTTATGAAATCACATTTGAAATTTTCATCGGTTTTTCGTTGATGTAGAAAAATAAAAAAAAACTTTACGACATCTACATAACGATGAAAAATTATTCGATTGCATACGTGAAGTTCGTAATCCACATTGGGTCCACGTCCGCATGAGTGTCTAGTAATTCCAAGCCCTGGGAGGAGGCCTGTGCTTAGCATTGAGACGTGTATAGAATGTGTTAAACATATAAGGAGATGTGGCAGCTAAGAATAGAGGCCTTTGTATTGCTCTAATTCTGGTACAAAGTACAGTAGCGTAGCTAGCATGGATGGCACCCGGGGAGCTATATTGTAGGTGTCACCCCAAAACTCTAATGAAAAAAAAACTTACTATGCAAGAAGGCACCTATTAAGTAGGTAGGTACTTATTATTGTTGCATAATATATTATTTTATTAGTGGCGGTTATGCAATCTGTCACAGTTTTAGGATTTTTTTATAGGTCCCACTACTGATATTCACGGTCGGGTGTCGGGCGCGCGGGCGGTCGGTGATACTCTATTTTCATGTACTATATTTGCAAATGTTATCCATGTCCTATATACATCGAATAAATTATTATTATAATTGTAATTTCAAAATCAATATCTCCAAAATCGGCTGAACAAATTTTAAGGAAACATAGCTAAGGATCACCGCGAAAATCTACAACGAAATCAGTACATCTGTTTAAGAGCTAAGATGCTGCAGACAGATTGCTGTCAATCTTTAAATTAGTGTTTAAGTTATAACACCCCTCTTTTTGAGACGGAGGTTAAAATGGAGACAAAGTCATCGGTAACACCAATAAGATGTAACTCCTGAATTAGACGAAGCAGTAGCAATCGCTCGACGAAATGTTCATCCGTATATCACAACCACAAACATTCCTGCCACGTCACCTTTATTCTCAGGGCTCTAAAAGTGTGTTTTCCGTGACATATGTGGTGGAGCCATGACTTTAACTTTCTTGAGGAAATTGGAAAGGCTCATTTTAAGGGTGTGACACGGCGTTTTGGTGAGTTTTTACGATTGTTTTTTCTTCTGTTTTGGTGCAAACATGTGCTGTGTGAAAATTTCTTGGGTTAGTGCCACTACAATACCGAAGAAGGTTCGGCGTTAGCTCAGAAAATGTCTCCCTGTTTTGAGCCACCCGGGACAGTTGCTCTGCACCGCTGATCTGATCCCGGTCCACTCCCTAAGCCAGCCATGATGTCTTCCACCTTCTAGAACGCCGTTTTTCCTGTATTTCATCCATCAATACAAGTTGCAGCAGGTGATATTTGTCGTGGAGCAGCACGTGCCCCACATCTTCGGTTTTGCGCTTTTTGATTGTGTGCAATAATGTCCGGGTTATACAGACATTACATATATAGCACGCTTTCCCATCCCATCCCATCCCAGCCTATATACGTCCCACTGCTGGGCACTGGCCTCCTCTCAGAACAAGAGGGCTTGGGACATAGTTCCCACACGGGCCCAGTGCTGATTGGGAACTTCACACGCACCATTGAATTGCTTCGCAGGTTAGTGCAGGTTTCCTCACGATGTTTTCCTTCACCGCAAAGCTCGTGGTAAATTTCAAATGTAATTCCGCACATGAATTTCGAAAAACTCAGAGGTGCGAGCCGGGGTTTGAACCCACGACCCTCTGCTTGAGAGGCGATAGGTCAAACCACTAGGCCACCACGGCTTTATTTACGCACGCTTTACTTATAGATTATTAGTAAACTTAGAACTACCTCGTTGTTGACACATAAAAAAATCTAATTCTTCTTTAACTTGTTATTTACATGTAAACATTTTATAAATACTCATATAAGTAGTGTAGGTAGAATGACCTACACTATAATGTAGAATTAAATTATTTCCAAGATATAGACAAGTATTCACAGGTGAGAGGATTACTCCTTGCCTTAATAATAAAGCAACACAGCCGAAGAAATAAAAACGCGGCAACGGTTCCGGACACACTAAAATAATGTTAATATTTTATTTTTAATAAAGTTACGGCCAGATACAATTATTTCATAATGTTTAAATTTTTCAGTATAAAACAGTAACTACCAACACGAAGCTTAGATTCCCGAGCGTGCCCGATCTCACCCGAACTCACCCTAATTGGTTTACGGACGTTATTTGCATACGTCCACTAGTGAACGTTTGTTTTTCAAATTCCGAACGCCCGAATGCTTTCGAACTTTGCCGAACAACTTAGAGTAAATAATATTGAAGAGACTAACAATATGAAGTCCGATAACGTGTCTCATGCATTTACAAAAATAATCGTAATCACCTACATACATGTAGCATTTTTCAGTTTTTATTTGACAAACTGTATGTACCTATCTACGATATATTGGACAGAGTTAGGACTTTACATATCGCGTTTTTTAAACGCGCCGTCAACGCGTATTTGTAAGCGCTTTGTTTGTATGCCTGTGACTGCTCTACTATTTTTGTGTCTATTATAGCGTGGCCTTTTGTAATTAAACTCTTCTGTGGCCAGGCGGAAGACCAGTGCTAGTTTTCTACCAGCCACCTGCTAAGCCGAGACCTTTTTTATAACATCATCGATGTTTATGTTTGTATTTTTTCATCACACTTGCTCGTAAACAGTGTCGTAACATGCAGGTTACCTTGGTTGCAACCCCCCAAATAAAACCCTCGACCTTAATGTGCTCGTCATGAAACCCGTGGTCGGTAAATCAGTCATTGCCCGTACTAATTTTCATGTCATGAAGTCCAAGGTCGGTAAATGAGTTTGTTATTGCATGGTGTGCTGCTGCTCCGTGCGCGCGCTGCACATGTACGCCATGCACATAGCGTGCCAAGAGCGCAGTTAGCGGTATCGGCCATTTTTGAAAAAATATTAGTTTTTCGACTTTGGGCTTCTAATAGAGTCTCGTTCGTAATTCCTTATTTACCGCCCTTACAATGTACTATTAATCTGTGTATGAGTTATTGTTGTTATAACGTTTTCTTTCTATTAATCCCGATAAATATTGTAGCGTTACGCCTCTTTGTTAAAGTGTTATGAGTCAGCCTTTTGCTCTGCTTAGTTCCACGAACCGTAAATAGATTGACCCCTCTGTCAAAGTATTCTATGGTGAACAATAACTTGGTCAAGATGTTTCGAGCCGTTAATTTAGTTTGCTTTGATGAGGGTCCGACCTTTTAAGGAATCCTTCAGGTACGGTCAGCAGTCTGGTGCAAATATTTGTTCTGTATTGTTGGGCAAGCGTTGATAAGGTAATTATAATTATTGCGTAATGAACCATTCAATTGTTTGTCTGGTTATTAGTTATACCTTCGATGAGAGTTTTTTGATCATTAAATTAAGTTTTTTTTGTGCATCTATTCGCAGGTGATCTCACCTGATAGTATGTAATTAGAGAGAGAGAGGAATGGCAACGAATAGGCGTATCATTACCCCGGATATGATGACCACGAGACCACGACTACTCTGTGAAGAGTGTAACGGCTGAGAAGAAGAGGGAGTAAGTAATACATACATCTCTAACGAAATACCTGTCAAGTTCGTAATTTTCTCGGCTGCGACTGCGCACAAGAGTACAACATTGCAAGCTCTGCTGGTTAATAGCAGGATTGAGATGGTGGTGGCAGTCCAGTTGCACTCTCTAATGAGTAGAATAGCTTTTTAGTTATCTTCTTTCAGTCATCTTTCAAAAATACTGAATCATTCTTTAATAACTAGGTACAGGAGGTTCTTGTTTTCCAGAATGATATTGTTTCCCATAATTTCGGTTACAATACAACAGCAAACAACACAACAACAGGTAACTTTAAGAGAAGTTCAACCAAAAACGTCTAAACGATGAATTACTGATGTTGTGACCATGTTAGTTTGTAAAAAGAATAAGTAGATAGCTAGTGTGTAAGAAATTTAAGGATATTATCATTTTATTTTTTAAATGTAATATGTAGCCCCTTCTAGCCCCTAATTAAATTGCCGCCCTCACCTGTGGTAGTTGTGGTAAAGAACGCTAAAAATAAAACTGTTTCACGCATTTGACTTAAACCCTCAAACGTAAACAATCACGAATCCAATTTCTTTCTCCAATCCACCCTCTAGCCTCACACAATCCGTTACCACAGCAACGTTAAATAAAACGGCACACAATTATAAATTCCACGTCACTGGACCGAGGAACAATGAAGTTAATCCATCAGGTCTTGTCCCCGGGCGGGGCACAGATAAGACAAGGGCCCGTATCCCGGCCACCCCGGCCGGCGTCTTGGGTCGACACCACCCTGTAGAGTGTGGGACGCAGACGGGGCACGAAACAGTTTGAAACTGAACGGAATAGATGTGAAATTGATGATTGAAAATATTCTTCTTTTTATAAGGTGCCACTTAAACTAGGCAGTAAGGGTTTTCAGTCAAATCAAATCTTCGTTCTTCGAGTAAGACGGAAGAGTTTTGCGCCATCAAGGTTCATGATTTTTGTTCAATTCCGGATGTTTTTCAGTGACAAATTCTATTTACAATCGTGTTTTCTCCTTTCTTTAACTTTTTAAATTACTATTAGTTGTAATTTGAATCTGTCGTGTTCAAAATCGCGTGACCCAGATATGCAAAAAACGTTTTAAAAATATCCCACTTGTGTAATAAAATAAATTTACAATGGAAACTGCAGCTTGAGCCCTCACAAACTGATACGAGTTTTGTGCGTTGAAGTGGGACACATGTGCCTACACAGAGATGAGTCTTCTATACAAAAGCTACGTCGTTCACGAGTAGTCCTAATATCATTTTGCTGTGTAATTTTTGACCTTCCACTTTATATCTCTTTTTAAATTCCAATCAGTCAGATACACAAATATTTTTGATATGTTCTACATCAAACATTTTTCTCTCAGAGGCACTCACTTCGTACCTAAAAAACCCCTCCTTACCTTTTGTATAATCTCAACCATAATGTCCACGCCGTCCACCCTTCTCAACGGCCACCTGGGCCTGCCGTATGAATATTAATTCGACCATATCTTGACCAAAGGGGGGGAGGAGTTGACGTATGGATTTACTTGGGTATAATTGTTATTGTCTTTCTTCGAGGCAGCTAATTTTCTGTAGAGCATCGTTTACAGTGGCTCGCATTGACAACTCCTACGCAATGATGCGAATAAACAAAAATAAATGAAAAAAAAAACAGCAAAAAGTTACGCCCGCGTTACTGACCGAATCTAGAATTCCCAGTATTTAGTCCCGACTACTACAATTTGTTTATAAAATATTGGACAGTTGTATTTCGTTTTTGTCAATTTAGCAAAAAATTACACTCCTAAATGAAAAAAATAACGTTTTTTACATGCAACCTTTGCAATATCGATACCGATAGCGATTTGCCATTATCGATGACATGACGTAAAAAAATAAGCCATCCGGTTACGGGGTCACGCCACTGATTTATTTGTAAATCCAATGACAAAAATAATTGATGAAACGATGACGAAGGGTTATAAGTGCGAAACTATATCTGACGCTACTTGTGTGACAGAACCTAGAGCAAACCACGACTTTAAAATTTTCTTTTAAATCTAAGAAATAACAGTTTTCCTGGAATTACAGTACTATAAAAAGCATTACGAGAAGCAATTTTCCTTACCGACTAAAAGCGTGAAACAAGTAAGATGATCGAGTTCTTTGAAAGTTGACAGAAATAAGAGTTCGTTGAAAAGATCAAATAATTACAAAATCCAATATTATTTTGTGTAAGTACCTATATCTACGTGGGAAATTCTTGCAAAAAATCAAAATGAAATGATCTGAAACTAAAAAAATAATTTGAACAAACGAATTATTCTGAAGGTACAAGTAAAGTAAAAATTATCTTAAAAATAACTTAACTACATATTATACAATCGCCCAAGTCTTGTCCCTGTGGAAGAGTGCCCAATTGCCCATAAGGCTGTCAGATATTTAAGCACAATCAGGTGATGAACAAGATGATAGTAAGTTATTAATAATCGTTATTAAAATGTTTTCTTTTCACAACCGAATAGACAAACAATAAGAATAGACAGAGAATTTGGAGTTAGAAAGAGTTTTAAAATTACTAACTATATTATATAGGTATACGGTTTAACAGTCTGACCAAAATCAGCACTTAAATCCACGTCCCAAAACCATTACAACAATCCCAATATATCACAAAACATTCAAAATCAAACTTCCATAGACAATAGCCCTAAATTTGAAATATATGTCGCTTTTCCATCTAATTCCGGCCGAGTTTGAGCCGACCAAGTTGGACTTCCGGTAGAGGCAGGCGACGCGGTGGAGGAAGAATTAAGTGTCGATAGTTATTCAAATGTGGTTGGATAAGTTGACCTGGTTGGGCTAGCATGCAATGTTTTGGACAACGATAATAATGCGTCATCATCATCATCTCAGCCTATATACGTCCCACTGTTAGGCAAAGGCCTCTTCTCAGGAGGAGATAGCTTGGGCCGTACTTCTTACGTGCGTCCAGTGAGAATTGCGAACTTCACATACACCATTAGGTAGTATTAGTCAAAGTCAAAATATCTTTATTCAATTTAGGCTAAAACAAGCACTCATGCATGTAAAAAAAAAACTACCACCGGTTCGGAAAAACCTTTGTTGAGAAGAATCCGGCAAGAAACCCACTCCCCCAGCTGTTACCTTTTCTTCGAGCGATGTGGCCTGTATATTACTACACTACCTACTTCAACTTGCATATCCTTCGAGCTAATAATCATCACCATCATCATATCAGCCGTTGGACTTTTATTGTTGGACCCTTTCTTTCAATGAACTTAATTAACTATCTCAAAGAACAGATAACCGTTGGGAGAGAAAAGTCATCGAGTGGTCATCACGAACCGAAAGAAGAAGCATTGACAAGCCTTCCACTAGGTGGATTGACGACATCGTGAGAGTTGCGGGCAGCCGGTACAGGCAAGTGGCGAGTTGTTGTTTATTGTAGCGAATTTTCAACCCTGATGATCAATAATGATTAACACCAATACGTTTTGTATCCTAAAACAATTCCAAATTCAACCATTTATCTCTCAGGAAATAGAGTAGTCATCTAAAGCCTAAACTAATAAATCTCCGACACACAGCCTTCGAGCCCAGATAATGTATTTCTGTTCGGACGTTACACTTACTTTGGCAATTTGCGGGAACCTTCGTGCCCTTAAGACATCTCGTCAGGCTATTGTGGGTGGTGTGGGAATTTGAGGAGCTGGGACGGACGGTGTGATTTTGGAAATTTCAGTGTGACTGGTTCAGTGGCAAGACTGAAGAGTGTAGATATTTTTTTTTATTCGATCTTATTCGTCTGTTGACTCCCCTTGAATTGCTCCCTTAATTTTACCTATAGTGATACGAGTATACTATACTAATTTGAGCAAAAAAATGTGCGGCACACTGTTTTTTTTCTTTTTCGTAAATAAGTTCCGTATGACACATTCTCCACTTTTTTACTCAGACCAAGGCCTCCTAGCCTGAAGGCTAGTGCACAACAGGATAAAATATCATATAGACAGGATATAATGCCATTGGCCTACTGGTTTGACCTGAGGCCTCTCAAGCAGAGGATCCTGGCTTCAAATCTGTGCTTGCATCTCATTTGCTAAATTCTTGTGCATAATTAGATTAGAAATTTACCACGAGCTTTATGGTGAAGGAAACCTGCACTTTTCAAAGTAATTCAATGATGTGTGCGAATTCCCCAATCCGCACTAGGCCTGCGCAGGAACTACGACCCAAACCCTTGTAATCTAAGAGAAGGCCTGTGCCCAGAAGTGGGACATATATTGGCTGGAATGATGGATGATAAGTATTTCGGTTTTGTGTTCTGCAAGCTTGTTACTGTTACTGACAATACCGTTTCTGGGGAAGGTTGTATCATCTCTATACCAATCCACAAAACCGAGTTATCATTCCGTTACGTGATATATCCCCGTCTTCAGGAAGGGCTAAGGGCTGCCCATTTACAAATCACAAACACTGACCACCCGCCCCATCCCTTAATGAAACCCTACCTCTGAAATATGGCCAGGATTTAAACGTTTAATTGTCTCGATGACTTAAAAGTTGGACATTCGATTTGTGAACGTGTTGTGTTGCAAGTAAGCGTACCTATTTTCAC
Organism: Choristoneura fumiferana; assembly: GCF_025370935.1. Lineage (NCBI taxonomy): Eukaryota > Metazoa > Arthropoda > Insecta > Lepidoptera > Tortricidae > Choristoneura > Choristoneura fumiferana. Next base: position 14,255,366 of record NC_133494.1, read on the forward strand.
ACTCACACAGACATCTCGGTAATGTTATGAATGAGAAAATTTGCGAGAGCGTTTTTATTATTTAATGTCTAAATGATCAGAAAGAGGACTTTAAGCTCATGTAAAGAGTTATGTTATGTATGTCATTCCGGTCAATAAAGCGATTAAGAATGCATACATCTCCAAGGTTTGGCTATTCCTGGATACACCAAAGCTCTCATAAAAGCACAAGTTACTGTCAAATAAGTAGAATATTCTTACGGGACCAGGAGTGAGGATATACGCCTGTAAAATTCTGGAATATTGAAATTTTGCACGGTTCAAATTCAAATTTAATTGCATTTCATGTTGCAGGTAAAAAGTTTTTAATAAATTTTATTAGGTTGTGCCCCAAACAAAGCAAATGAAGGGAACGATTTAGTTTTTTGTAATTTGCCATGAAAATTTTGCGAAATTCTAACATTGAATAGTAGAGTAACGGATAAAAGCTATTTTCCTAGATTCTTAGAACCGTCTGGCCTTTGTCTCTCTCGATTACCTAGAAACCAAAAAAGACATCAAAATAACTAAAGTACCCAAGTAACCGGAGCCTCACACGCTTGCTCGTGCGCAGGTTTCGCATTAAATATATGTTTTACCACCTTATAAAGATTGCGTCCGAGATGCGAGCCCGGGGCATGCCTCACGAAGCTCGTATCGCTACGACAGTTCCTACGACCGGGAGATGGCGTTTGAAAAATGTTCGTTAATTTAATACAGTACACAATACAATGACTCTTTATTGAACAACAAAAGACAGTAAACAAAAGAAAAATAGTAAACAGTACCAAAAATACGGGTACATATAAATTTTCTTAGGCAATCAAATAGGTTTAGCAAATAGGGTTAGCTCAATTAGCACACCATTAGTGATTAAAGCTATTTTATATGTTAATCCAGGTAATAAACTCTCTACGCCATATCTTCTAAATAGTCATTACAAATAATCATGCATAAATATAATAAATGAATTCATTATTAGATTACGCTGCAAAATGCTGAAAATGACTCTGATAAATTAAATAAAAATAAACTATTTAAATTTAAATATAAAATCTGGTTTAATAAGAACTTGTAAGATCGACTCGCAATTGAATTGAAATTTGAAACTTACATATAAAAAATAGAGGTTTTTTTCGTCTATAAATTCATCCATAATTTGTTATAGGTACCTTTATTTATAAAAGTTTGCTGATATAATGGTGCGAAGACAGTTTATTACTAACTTAGATTAAATAAATCTTTTTTACCTGGTAAATTGGGTAGTTTTCACGAGATATGGACAGAAGAGACAAAATAGTGGTGCAAGTCATTGAACAAATGTGCGTTCATCTCCCGTGCTATACGTGCATGCAATACATGCGCGTGCACATGTGTGCCGTGTGATAGGCAGCGTGACTCCGAACAATGTTTATTGGAGCCGGTGTTTTGAGGGACGGCGCCATTTTGACACGAGTCTCAGGGATGCCAGCACGAGCTTAAAACAATATTCGGCAGCTGTTTTGAAAATATTCTACAAAAAATCGCTAACTTTGAAACTCGGCGGCTGCTGTAATCGAGTTTAAAGGCGTTGATATAATATGCCTTATATATGTACTTCTTCTTTTTGTTTCCGTTTATCTGCTAGAGACGGCTACGCGGCTCAGTCACTATCCTTTTTTTTTAAACAGAAAACAGTGCATATTTTTTTTATAATTTTTATATTGAATGTCACGCCACTCCTATTTGTCCTTAACTTCTACCCTGACTTATTGTGGTAATCATCGCTGTAGAGTAATGAAATTACGTTTTTCCCAAGCGGTTAAAACGATAGCGTAAGTCGAAGACTAAAAGTAAAAAAAAACCGTCCCAAATCTTTGCCAACTTGAAAAGTTTCCGAAGTCTAGCAACATTGCCACAGAATAAACAAAATCATTATTTAAAATACTAACCCATTCCACATAGCACCGGCCCTTTGATGGACTCAGCTTTAACACTTTAAAGCGAGCTACACACAATCAGATATTTGTTTTAAATTATGGTAATAAAATGTCTGTGCGAGTCACGACGCGTGCGCGGGATGCGCTCTGGATACGAGATCGCGGCACGGGTTACAATTATTAACGAGTTCTCGTTACACGGTTCCCGTGCCGTGTCACGTGATATGCACGGTTAGGTTTCAGTGATTTAAAGACTATTTATATTTATTTGGATTTGCTGACATCTTTAGCTGTCAATTTTAGTGTTGCCAGCTGTGGAAATGCGTAATTTTCTAAAATAATTAAATAGTTATAGATAAAAAAACTAAAATAAGCAAACAAAAGCTAAGATCTTTGACCATTTAGGTGACTCATAATTATATATTTAAGAGCTTATCGGTGGAGTAATCGCCATTCTTTACGCCTCTCTGCCAATGCTTTGAGCTCCTGATACGACATTACATTAACCCTCTCTTTGGCTTGATTGATCCATAAGCGCACGTCTCGGTCTTCCCCTGCCTCTCCTGTCCTCTATTTTCTCTTCAATTTTCGTTCTTATGCAACTATCGTGCTGTATCAGGTACCACAGCATTATCCCTCTTCTGTTCTCAATCTCAACAATCTCTTTTTGCGTATTAATTCTAATTAATCTATTCTAATCTAATTTACACCCGAGAAATGACCGAGAGGAAGACCGCAGAAAGTGGTTGGAAACTGCTCAAGACCGGAACAGATGGCTTAAGCTGAAGGAGGCCTACACCTTAGAGGTTGAGAACGGCTAAAGAAGAAGAGAAGAATTTAATTTAGGCGACTAACCTTCCCAAAAAAAGTGACAAACGAAGACAAACTAATTTGGAAAGACAACTTATAACAATTAAACTAATGGGAGGCAGAGTATGTAGATAGTGCAATAGTCTGCAGTATGACGCATAGTTGGAGCAGTCGGAGCGGGAAATGCACAGTGCGATAAGCCGATCCGAACGGACTTTGTGATGTCTACTGTCCGCGCGTCTCCGCTCACGCTCGCACATTGTGGATAAGACACGCATTAGCGATCCCTTCAAATAGCGAACCTACTGTGTTAAAAATAAAGTTGTGTTAAATACTTGTGATGTATAGATATCATAAAAATGTAATAATACAGTAAATCTGTTTAAAAAAATATATACCTCGTTGAGTTTCTTGCCGGATTCTTCTCAACAGAGGTTTTACCGAACCGGTGGTAGTTTTTTTTTGACATTCATAAGTGCTTGTTATAGCCTAAATTAAAGAAATATGTTTTGACTTTGACTTTGAGTACAATTCTAGATAAATTCAAATTCAAAAACATTTATTTGTAAGAATACAGTAGTAAAATAATATTAAAAAAAGTTTAGCACATGTGTTCAGCATGTAAGCCAGCGTACAAAATATTTAGTTCTAGGTCACTAAAACTTAGGTTGTAATTTTCGTCAATATTATTTTTAACCCCCGACGCAAAAAGAGGGGTGTAATAAGTTTGACCACTATGTGTGTCTGTGTGTGTGTCTGTCTGTCTGTCTGTGGCACCGTAGCTCTTAAATGAATGCAAGTCACCTTCAAATCGTGCAAAAGAATTTCCACTTCAAATTCGATGTAGAGCGATCAAATAAGTACCGCCCATCAAAAAAATCCATAATAAATATTTAGTTTGAAGTCCTTCTCGTTCCACAGGTGATAGGTGAGGTGTGATAAGGCTCTTTCCTCGGTCAATGTATTGGCATTGCCATACAACGACGAAACGCAGACAGCCGTATCACCCTGCTCAAGCGACTTGAGTGAGTTTTAATTCTATTTTTATATACTTTCGTTAATTATTGTATTTATACCGCGTGTTATTTATTACATAACTTAATTTTGTTTAAAGTCTTATCCATATTATTCCAATACTGCCGTTAGCAAATCAGAGCAAGCTAGGGCCGCATTGTGCACAGATTTAGAGCGGCAGACATCTCCAAACTAACTCGTAGCGCGTATTAATATATTCTATCGATAATTCGCTAGACGATGTATCGATTGTAGATTATCGAGTTGTTAGATTGTTGCCGGCTTAGTGATGTCGAGTTGTGCAGTGTATCGATGCAAGTTGGTGAAGTATGAGGGGGTCCATATCAGCTCGCATTGGTACTTATTGAAAGTCCGAATGTAATGTTTGTCAGATTGATCATCATCATCATCATCGCAGCCTATACACGTCCCACTGCTGGGCACAGGCCTCCTCTCAGATGAGAGAGCTTGGGCAGTAGTTCCCACGCGGGCCCAGTGCGGATTGGGAACATCACACACACCATTGAATTGCTTCGCAGGTATGTGCAGGTTTCCTCACGATGTTTTCCTTCACCGTAAAGCTTGTGGTAAATTTCAAATGTAATTCCGCGCATGAATTTCGAAAAACCTCCGAGGTGCGAGCTGGGGTTTGAACCAACGATCCTCTGCTTGAGAGGCCATAAGGACAAACCACTCGGTCACCAGCCACCACGTTTGGTCAAAATGATAGTTTGTCATAATTATTTAATAATCAAATCATTGTTCAGAACTGTTATAAAACAAATCTAACCTTACCTTTAGTTTTCTATAGGATGATCAGGGTGGTACCTTTTGATAGCAAATTTCACTATGATTTCTTTGGGAAATGGAATGTCAACATGACGTAAGTAGCAGAAAGGTTCCATTCTGGCGTGCGGTTAAGTTTATTTAACAGTACTTCGAGAAAAATAAATAAATGAATGAGTGAATGAATGTATATGTATGTGTCTTGACTGTAAGTGCTATAGTTATGATTAAATAAATAAATAAAGGAAAAAATCGCGAGGAATCCTCTAAGAAATTCAATATTGTATGTGACGTTCCCAATCCGTACCGGGCTCGTGTGAGAACTACAGTCCACGTCCTTTCATTCTGAGAGGAGGCTTGTGCCCTCTAATAGGATGTAATATGATGAAAATACACGCAGAAAAAGTTAAAAATCTTTCTAAATACATTCGAAAATCTAAATGTGAATTAACCCACTAACTGCCTCACGATCCAGGTTTTATTTTAATTAGGTTTAATGGTTAATTAACCCTTCCGTTAACCTGTAGCTTTAACCGAAGCTATTTATTAATTAAAGCTTAAGTAAAATACGTTCTAATGGTAACGAAATGTTAAGAACCTTAAGTTATTAAGATCGGAATAAATAAAAGTTTGTTATTTTAAGATAACGCTAAAATCAAAATAACCATTATTATTAAATGATATTGTAACGGATAACTCACGTCTTAAACCGAGTTTAGCTCGACATGTTTCGGGCTATTTCGTAGCCCTTCTTCACAGCGGTGGCGCGTAGTGCGCGTGTTGCGGCAGCCGCCGAGTCGCGTGCTCCTGTGAAGAAGGGCTACGAAGTAGCCCGAAACATGTGGAGCTAAACTCGATTTATTCCGTGAGTTATCCGTTACAATATCATTTAATATTAGTGAGTCTACGGTTGTTTCATGTTCAAAATTAGCATTATTATAAGAGTTTTAGTAAATTTAATCTCTGGAATGAAAATGTAAATCAGTGTAAAAATTATATTAAGTAGCTAGTTGTTTTGATTTTATTTATTGCAATAGGTAACCTAAGTGCTCATGAGACCTCCGGTTCACTTAATGCTCTAAGTGCAGGGCTGTGTGAGTTATAAGCTATAAATCAGAACGTGTAAGTTGCAGACAGTTCTCGTTTTATGAGTTTTGTTGAATTGACTAAAGTTGGCCAGTTTGGGAAAAGTTTAAGTTCAAAAGACACGGCAACGTGATTCCAGAGGTGTAGTTTGCCTTTTGGATTGGATTATTATTGTTAAAATGAACTATGAAAGTAAGTGGATTTGGATTCTAAGAACTAATAAAAAAGATTCGCGCACCAGGGGTCCTATACAAGTTTTTAGGTACTTACGTATGTGTATCAAAATATAGTAAGTACGCCTTAAACGGCTATATCTATAAATATCCAATTCTATCGGGGCCCTGCTACTGAACAAAACGTACGAAGTGGGGGTTATTTTAACCGACTTAAAAATGAGTGTATTTCAATGAAAAAAAAACTGATTTTTGATATATTAGTATTTGTTACTGGGAAGTTCAGTAATTCTTCGATACAGATTATTAACCCCGACGCAAAAAGAGTGGTGTTATAAGTTTGACCGCTATGTGTGTATTTTTGTCTCTGGCACCGTAGCTCTTAAACAGGTGGACCGATTTGAATGCGGTTTTGTTTTATTTGAAATCTGGTTTTAACAAAAATATTGTATGGATGTGTCCGTTTTGTTACACAATTTTCTTAATAATTTTCGTAACAAAACGGACACATCCATACAATATTTTGGGGCCACATCTGGAGACCCTGTTTTTCCAGCTCGAAATCATGGACTGAGTCTACCTACCAAATTGGAAAGAAATGTTGAAATCGGAGAGATAAACTCAGTGTACAACGGTAGATAGAAATGCCCACCTACTTATAACACCATTTAGACCCATTATCACCAATAAACGTACATAGCATGGTCACAATTACAATTTATTTCTATGTGTGTATGGTCTGATCGGTATAAAAGTATGTCAAACGTAAAATATATATCATCATCTTCATATTAAAGACCGGCTTTCGTCGACTGTGCAATTACGAATACTGAAGTTCTTTGGTCACATCTCCAGAAATGAGAACTCAATGGAGAGATTGGTGGTTCAGGGGCAGGTGGAAGGTAGGAGGGCACGCGGCCGATCACCAGCTCGCTGGACTGACCTGATTAAAAAAGCTACTGAGTCCACCATGGTCCAGTGTACTCGCAACGCCTCTAACCGGCAGAAATGGAAGCAAATTGCTAAGAGGGCTGTCCTCGAACAGGTCTGCGACCCACCGAACATCTCTCCGTGTACGTCGTCTGCGCAACTACGACCACTCTGACAAGAGTGTCCGACTAAGAAGAAGAAGAAGAAAATATATATTAATGACAGTAACATAAGGCTAGGACTCAATCTGATTTGACTTTAGAACCAATGTTTATCCAAGCTTAGACCACGCCCATCAAATGACACTAATTACACACTCACACATCACCACGTTTGTCTATGTGTAAGTTCCCGTTCACCATTAAGCCGCCTCCTTGGCCCAGTAGAGCAAGTTATCTAAATTATCTATATCTTTACGAAGCATGTATTAGATTTAAATAAATTCCGCGGGTGACAGTTTGGTGTCATTGTTGTACTTAAAATAAACTATCCGGCCAGTATTTATTCTATTAAATGTTATAGAGAGTGTTTGTTGTCCTAATCGATATTTAAACTGTGAAATGCTGATCAACCTTTTTTTGTCAATTGGGAGTGTCTAAGAAAAGTCAATTAGTAGAAATCAAATTCGTTTTTTTTTCATTAGGTATAATTCACTCCCTTTTTAGGGTTCCGTAGCCAAAATGGCAAAAACGGAACCCTTATAGTTTCGCCATGTCGGTCTGTTGTGTCCGTCCGCGGCTTCGCTCAGGGAGTATCAATGTTAGAAAGCTGTAATTTTCCACGAATATCCCTATAATGTAAACTATGCCGACAAAATGGTACCTACAATAAAAAAAATATAACATTTTTTTTTTAGAGTGCCCATAGGTAGAGGTAAAGTGGGAGTGATTTTTTTTCTCATCCAACCTTGTAGTGTGGGGTATCGTTGGATAGGTCTTTTAAAATTATTAGGGGTTGCAAAAACGATGTTTCGATTCAGTGACGTGTTTGCAAAATATTCAACTTTAAAGTGCAAATTTTCATTAAAATCGAGCGGCGTCCCCCCCCCCCCCCCCCCCTCCTCTAAAATCTAAACCGGTGGGTGGCAAAATTTGAAAAAAATCAGGATGGTAGTAAGTATATTATCAAACTTACAAGGAAAACTATAACGGTTAAGTTTTCTTGAGATTTATTAGTAGTTCAAGAGTAAATAGTAGCCTAAGGTATAAAATATACCTAAACTGTGAATATCCCGTACAAAATACGAAATCCTTAGAAAAATATTAATACTTGATTCTTGCGTAATGGCCACGGAACCCTATTTCGGCCGTGGCCGACCCGTTCTTGGCCGGTTTTTTAATTAATTATTGAAACGATTTTGGTTGATGACTTTAAGAGTTTAATTTTGTTACTTACCTCATTGATGATTATGATATAAATTTGATTGGTCTGTTCATTTGTTATTGCGCACCAGCATTATTTTATTTTTAATCTGTGGTGAAGAGGTAAATTTGCTTTACAAAATAAAAATGACACTCAAGAATTGCCATCTATTGCCACTGTCAAAATGCAATGTCATATGTAAGATTGCGGGTCCAAATCAAAATCCGTCATTTACTTGCAGTCAACAAGAAAAAGTAAAATTAAAAAAAAGTGCCATATAAATGTTTTTTTTTTTAGAAAAGTTACCTATTCTTTAACTCAAACGAGTTAAAAATACCTAAAAATGCCAGAATAACCCAAAAATATTCTGTACCTTTCAATAAAGAATAAGAATTGAAATTCGAAACTTCGAAATTCGAAACCGGTTGAATAAAAAAACCTCAACAAAAAAAGAAGCTCCAATTAAGGAGGTCACAGATCACTCAGGTTATACTGGCCGAATGCAAATCCGCTACCGAGCTACGCAAGGCCCGTTAGTGCAGGGCTGGTGAACTTACCGCCTTGGTCATGAAACAAATAAAATAAAAATAGGTACATAACACAGTAACGAGTAGTGTAAGGTGTTGCATATTAATTTTTTCCTCAAATGTTTGAGATTTTAAATTCGAATGCGCGTGTAATTATGTTATGAGTTCAATTTACTAGTTTCTGTTAAAATGTAATGTAATTAGGTATAAACTACCTATTAATTGTTGAATGTGACTAAATAATTTAAATTAAATATCACGGGACAATTCACACTAATTGACTTAGTCCCAAAGTAAGCTTAGCAAAGCTTGTGTTATGGGTACTACGAGTAAGCAACGGATAAATATAATTATATAGATATATAGTTACATACTTAAATACATATTAAACACCCAAGACCCCAGAGCAAACATTCGTATTTTTTATACAAATATCTGCCCGGACACGGAAATCGAACCCGGGACCTCAAGCTTCGTAGTCAGGTTCTCTAACCACTAGGTCATCTGGTCGTCCAAATAGAATTTTAATTTTACTTATGTTTCATAAGAATATCTCTTATATTGTACAATAACTAACTAAAGAAACAAGCGAGTATTCGAACTTAGTTTATTTTTTTATGCAAATATGTAGATTTTTTTAATAAAAATTACAATTTTGAATTCTAACCGTTCTGCTGTCTATTAAATGGATTTGTATCCAAAATAATAGCAATATACATAATTATGTAGGTATGTATATATACGAAAACAACTTGGTTTGTTCAATAAAAATTGAAAACCCCTGCCCGATCAACTAAGCGCTTGTAAAAACGTAATTATACACACGAATGCGCATGATCCACGTAATTTTTGAATATCGAACGCCACGCCATAATCGACCCACCAGTCAGTTCTAAACAAACAAAAACCAACCGTCAAACCCGCTTAAAAGATTTCAATTTTCGAACAAGAAACAACAGCACAACGAATTTTAAAATTGTAACTGGCATAATGCAGGCGTGTTGGATGCTGTCGATAGAAAGTCCTTTTTAACTGGCTGGTTTTAAAGTTTTCTTCTGTTTGTGTTTTCTTGGTTAAAGATGATGGCTAAGTAGTGATGTGCAGATGCCGTGGGAACGCTAGGTTTAGGAAATTCTAAATTCAAACGAGACGAACGAAGGCGATCGGTCCCGAGATATCTAGGTGTTTGCTCTGGTACTAAAATATAATGTAGTTCAGGCTTAAGAAATACAGAATGTAGCAATTTTACTCGAATGATTAGAGGCATGATACGTCATGAATTTTTATTACAGATTTGTTCGATGGCCTGGAAGGTTTTTTGTGTACTGTGCTCTAGCATATATTAATACTTAAGTTTGCCATGACTAAGTGTATGAGAATTGTGAAATGATTTAGCAAGCACTTTACTTTAAGTGGTTATGTTCGTAAGTGGTTTGAACGACAGTATAATGATTTATATGCAATAATTCGATTGCCATATTGTTTAACTGTCAGAAGATGAGAAGATGGCAAAGTACCTTCTTAAAATCGAATTTGTAGGCCAAAAAGTATGTCCAGCATATAAGGAACCTAAAATCGTTAGTTTGATTTTAATAAATTAATCAATTAAGGACATAATTATTACCATCCACTCATCTCCAACGTATCTTAAGATCGATCCCTTGATCTCAATCACTAAAATCGTTAATCCTTTCGATAATCGATTTGCACGCACGCGACCCCACAACGTTAACTTCTTCCATTAATCACCAAAAAATCATTCCAATTTAGACCCTATTTTAACCCAATAAGGCATAAGGGTCATTTAGCGGGTATTTTTGTAAGACGCATGAGCGGTCGGACGCGACGACCACATCCTGTCCTTTGTTCAATTCGAATGAGAATTCGATCGAATCGATGCTTTTTATCGGACGACGTGTCTTTCGATGCGTGTGTTTTTTTATACTCTTTACTTATAGGTATAGCTACTTGTTGTTTCCTTTACACAACATATACAGGGCGATCAATCCAAATGGGTCAAGAACGACGGGAATGATGGGAGAAGTCAGAACGACGACGATGACAGAAATGACATTTTGATAAATATTTAAATTGTCGGTATATCTAAGTAATTTTTAAATATTATTTCATAATTATTACAAAGTTCGGTTCTTATACTCACGGGACCAACTATAATAACAAATATGACATGTATGAATAATAAAAAAATCCAATTGATTTGCATGCCACTTTGGTGAAATAATGAACTATTTCTGATTTATATGATTACTTAATAGAATCTCGACCAGGTTCTATTCTCGCGTTATGAAGTTTTTTTTTAAAAGCATGCCATTCGTTTGACGCCATGGTTCCTAAAAACAAATTTTGCCATCTCTTATAGTTTCTGACTTCTCCATACTGACCCATTTGGATTGATCACCCTGTATACTATAATATACTCTGATCGTCGTGTATGTATGGGAGGGGTGGCACTATTTACCGGCACGGATAATACCGACATGGAAATACCGACCCGATATTTCGTGTACACGCCCATACAAACTGGTGTCAAACTGACAAGAGTTTCTATGGGCCTGTCACAAAATTATTATGTCTGTATTTCCATGTCGGTATTGTACGTCCGGTAAATAGTGTCTCCCGTTGGAAGGACTGAGGATACTAGGTGGACTGGTGACATCGCGAGAGTTGCCGGCAATCGGTGAATGTAGGAGGCGAGTTGTCATTCATTGTGGGGTTCCTTCCGAATGATGATCATCATCACCATCATCATGTCAGCCGAAAGACGTCCACTGCTGGACATAGGCCTCCCCCAAGGCTCTCCACCAAACTTACCGGCCGGTGCGGTCCGGGTGCTGAAAGCACAAGACCGGTCTGATGATGATGATGGTGATGAATTGTTGCTATATTTGGCACAAAAAATTGAAATAGGTACAGTCGCCGACACGCTTACACATTTCGACGGTTAAGAACCAATACCGTCTATCTACCATCTTTTAGCATTAGCATGATAGTTAGGTGTTATTGTATGTATATGTATGTATTTAAACTCTTTATTGTACAAAAGAAAATAAACAAAACACAATGATGACACAATGATTGATTCTTAATCGTCGATTTGTGCCATTGAAGTCATGAATAATTATTATAAATAATAAAGGGTTTACAAATAGCCAGTTAATACAGAAGACTGTACACTCAGTTCAGGCCAACATCAAACAACTTATCACAAAATCTCTAATAAGCACACTATTGAGCCGTCAAATCAAAATATCATTTTAAATGTACCTATTGTTCTCCACATTATCAAAACAAAATTTATCAAGACAGTACTCTAACTCAACTCGAAAAAGGCTTCTTTTGATGAAACGCCACGTCGCACTGTCGCGTGTTTACTTCATATACGTAGTGGTTATAGTCCTTTTTAGGGTTCTGTAGTCAAAATGTCAAAATTTGGTGATTGCACAGTTTAGCCGGACATTATGGAAAAAAAGGCCGGACATTCTTTTTTTTAAGTCTTAGCAGTTCTAACTATTTATTATAAAGCCATTATAGGTTTTTAATATTTACTATAAAATATTCTTAAAAAAGGTAAAATTTAAAAGTGTCCTAACAAACAAAATCTAAACTGGCCAGACACTGTGCAACCGAAAAACCTGACTGTGTCTAGCTTTAACAGGACCTCCACACCGGATGGAACGTCCAGACATTATCAAAATTATATTACATGTGCAAAATTACATTATATTTACTACCATTTAGTTCTACGGTGTAGCTGTGGGATGTAGGTGGGTTAAGTTAATCAACTATTTAGTGCAAGTTATATTCTGCCTGTAACTTAAGAGACCAGTAATACACTTTGTTAGAAAAATGCTTGAAAATAATACGAACTTAACTTTTTTCGTATGAAAATTTTTAGTGGATTTGTAACCCATAAAATCATACTTATAATAAGTAAATCAGGAGACGTTACCATGGCAACAAGGTACACTAAAAAGTGAATTAACCCAGGTAAATACGCTAGGATGATGATGACGAATAAAAGAACCCACTTCGCATTGCCCGACACGCACTTGCCGCGTTTTAGTGATGAGATTAAGCGAGAGTTCTTTTAACTTACAGAGTTAACTTAAGTTATTAAAGTATATTAGATTTGTTTTGTAGATACAGCGATAATTGGGGTTATGTTGTACAGATTAATTATAAACGGTTAAAGAGCCGGGATATGATTGGATGTTTTGACATGGTCATTAGAACAGTTAGGTATCTGATTTGATACTAATCTTCTTTAGTTTATAGCGGCAAGAAAATTTGTGCGATTGCATTTATATTGTGGTTGTAACGTGCGCTTTTTTTGGGTTAAGTTAAGTTAAGTTTTGCAGGTGGTAGGACCTTGTGCAAGGTTCGCCCAGATTGCTACCACCATCTTGCTCGCTAATCCTGCCGTGTTTTCACTGCTGCGTTTCGGCGTGGAGAATAAGACAGCTGACGAAATTACTGGCACTTGAGGTATCCCATCTTAGGCCTCTAGGTTGGTAACGCATCTGCAATCCCCATGGTGTTGCATGTGGCAGGGCGGTGGTGATCTCTTACCATCAGGAGACCCACTTGCTCGTTTGCCTTCCAGTCGAATAAAAAAAAAATCGTCTTAGGCTACGTTTCCATTGCTAGGATGCGTTGCGAGGAATGTTTTTCAAGAACCAGTTGAAACGCATTGTTTACCTAGCCTCGCTCTGCCGAGCTGGTTTACACTAGAGATGCGCTGAGCGAGGATAGGTAAATGAATCAGGTAGAAGCGCAGCCTTAAGGGCCAGAGATACTGTCTTTGCCTTTGTTAAATATTAATTTGTTCTCAAACTGGGCTTTACGTATAATGAGCCTGTATAGGTACCAGTGGCGCGGCTTGGTAACAACTCAATTCCCACCAGAGGCCGTATTGCCTAAAGCCGGGTCCAGACGAGTGTAACGTGTAATGTAATCTATCGTGTAATGTAACACGAATTCTACGTGTGGACGTCACTACGAGCATTACATGTAACGCTCGCGCGGCGCTCGGTGTTGATCCATCGGCTGTCGGTTTTTCGCGCGAACACAAAGGCGCTCGCAGTGTTCGTTCGCTTTGAGTTCGTGTGCGTCTACACTGTTGACGCTAAATTACACATAATGTTACATTACACGTTACACTCGTCTGGACCCGGCTCAACGTTTCTGACACTTGCAATCGCATTCAAATGACAGTTTTTGTATGCGAAATCTGTCATTTGATTGCGATCGCGAGCATCAGACACGTTAGGCAATATGGCCTCGGGTTGCCTAAATTGTCATCGCTTGCCCGCATTTCTCACTTGCCGCTTTATGGTTCCGTATTTTTTTGTGTTGTCGACTGAAAATTTTCACGCCACGCCACTGCTGTACACCACATTACTAAAACACAGATTTCCTCTTAAAATGAGATCGTTGGGCTGTAGTTCCCAGACGTGACAGTGTGGATTGGGAACTTCACACACCGATTGATTTGAGGAGCTATGATTAATTTCAAATTACTCACGACCCCTTGCTCTGGCGGCAAAACCAGGTTGTCCCGCGCTTTCATTCTTCATAATGATTAAGCTACTGTTACACATGCTCGTTACTAGCATGCTTAAGCATGCTTATGAGCATGCCACTAATAAGCATGCTAGTTTTGAGTATGCTCCTAAATAAGCATGCTCAGAACAAACACTCCGATTCACATGCCTTTTGATAGCATGCTCTCTGCCAGTTTAAAGTCAGTGTCAGTGTTGCCAATGTTACGGCAATTACCACGTTCTACGGCTTTCAGGCCAAAAAATCACAAAATCCACGGCCTACGGCTGCAACCATGTGGCCTCACCTTTTATTTAAGTAATATTTCACTTGCAACTCGTGGCCCTACCAATACATGCTCATTTAGCAAACGCGTTCACACTTGCTTATTAAATTTCCGCCTTTCACCCCCGCATCAACTAGCAAGCTCAAAAATGCTATTAGAGAGCACGCCACTAAATAGCATGCTCAATAGTAGCATGCTTTCGTGCTAGTAACGAGCACGACATGGTGTAACAGTAGCATTATTTTCTAATCAATTATTAGTAAGTATGCATAATACACATTACCTCATGTGTAACTCTATAATTTAACACTATTACAAATAATACCGATAATTTATGCTTAAGTTGTAATGTTTATAACCTATCTCGAAACAGAATAAAAAACTAAACTAGAACACGCAACTCGTTAATTTTGTGCATGGTAGCGCCATCTCTTATCGAGTAGCGGAACTTTTCATAACTATGAGATGCCTTTCGTATCGTTTGTTTAATAAAATTATACTGTAACTATTTTAGATTAAATAATAGGTAACTTAAAATTTGAAAATAAAGTGTAACTTGTTGTTTTATGTTCTCAGTTAGCTAAAATTTTATTTTGATTCAAATATACTAAGTACATTGTTCTTAATAAAGTACCTGTATATTTCAAATGTAAGCGCATTCATGTATATCATAATAAGTAAGTATAACAGTCAAGACACGTAAGTACATAGAGCGCGTGACAGACAAAGTCAGGCGTGCAACATTGTGTTAATGTGCTCCAAATATCTGCTTAAGTACGCTTGTTGTCAACGATACTTAAGGATATTACATACAGGTGGATGTGAAATGAAGACCTATTATTTATTGCGCTAATTATTTAATAACAAAGTTCTAGAGCATTATTATAATTATACATTAACAAATAAAACTAAATTACAATTAACCATCAAGAACAAAATGTAATTTGGTGCATCAAATTATAGATTTAGTCGAATTAAATTAATTATTATGAAAAGAAAAAAATACTAAAACCTAACGACGACCGGATGGCCAAGTGGTTAGAGAACCTGACTACGAAGCTTGAGGGCCCGGGTTCGATTCCCAGCTGAGGCAGATATTTATATGAATAATACGAATGTTTGGTCTCGGGTCTTGGATGTTTGATACGTATTTAAGTATGTTTTTATCTATATAAGTATGTTTATCCGTTGCCTGGTATATGGTACAACCTTTGCTTAGATTGGGACTAGGTAATTGGTGTCAAATGTCTCATGATATTTATTTATATATTTTATTTTATTAGTACTTAAAACTAATAATTGCGTCACAGAAACAAAACCAATCCAGTCATCGCGGGGTACCCCAGTTCCTTTAGAAGTACAATTACAAATCATTTGTAAACTTACTTCAGGATTCTGATTTCTGCATCAGAGGCAGAACCACAGACCAAAAACTGCATTTCACAAAAGCTCCATAGCAGTAGTTCATTTATAATTTATATTCACTTTCAGTCTATGTTTACACTTTTTACCAATACTGACATTGCAATCAGGACTCCAACCCATACTTTAAAATAAAATATGAAATAATGCATTGAATCTCTCATGACTAAAATAAGCAGAACGTATGAGTGAGATCGCGCGTATTTATTTACGTTGTGGAATGAATTTAAAACACCCTGTAGATTCGGTGTTTTCTTAGCATTAACGTGAGGTAGGTGTTCGAAATCTGGCGACGCGTGTTAGGGATGTCACAACAAATTCTGATATTATATTTTTAAATTTAGTTTTATTATATTTATGAGACTGTAACTTGTATGATGTATGACCTGTTTATAATATGTAGGAAAACGTGTCCGTATAGGTATGTCGGCGGCCGATCGTAAAATCCGCCAGATCACGAAATTTCTAGGCATATCGTGAAATGGCGCCATTTCATGAATTGGCTGACGGACATCCGCCATATCGTTAAAACTTACCGTTTAACGATTTGCCTAGTGACGTTTAGGCAGGTTATGAAATTCCTAGGCATATCATGAAACGCCGCCATATCGGTTCTGGCACTTCGCCAGCCGCTATCGCGGCACGCTTGCTTCACGCGCTCGGCTAGTGCGTTGTGATCGAAATTCATACTAACCACTCCACGATTCGCTCGTCGTACCTAATTTTTTTTTGGCATATCACGATATGCCCGGTATAAAGCTAGCGATATCAACGAATGCGTTGCTGTTCTAGGCGATCTGCCGTATTGTTTCTCAGGCACACCGTGATATGTCTGGCCAACTTTTAGGCATATCATGAAATGGCGCCATTTCATGATATGCCTAAGAATTTCGTGATCTGGCGGAATTTACGATCAGCCCCTGATATAGATAATTCGACGTTTAAAACTTAAATTAATCATCATCATCATCAGGCGGAAGACAACTCGCCACTTATATCCACCCGCAGCGGTTGCCCGTAAGTCTCATGATGTCGTCAGTCCACCTAGTTTATTGACACTACTCGAGGACTTTTCCCCCCCAACGTTATTTGTTCACTAACAACTTAAACGAATACACTTAACTTAAATGAATACTTTTGTAATAACCCAACCAATAAAAAGTTGGAAAACCCCCGACTTTGTTACTTCAAAGTTCAAAATCTCAAAAACGGCTGAACCGATTTTTGTGTCGGGGGTTAAAAATATTAAAATTAATGTTAAATTATTATATAATGAATTGTACGTCTAAAATGGGCAACCTTTTAAAATTGCTCGAGGCATATAGTGTCAAAACTATTTCTATAAGGTTTCAAGAAAACCTAACACAGACAACATAGACATAAATAACGTTAAACTACCTACCAATATAATTTGCTAATTTTTATAAATTTATATAGGAATATAGTTATAAAGCAAAATCAAAGTAACAGAGGAAAGGACTTGTACCGTAGTTTTAGTGGAATCTCTCTTACCTAAAGCGGCAACCCTATTGCAACATGGCGTTACACCACCGCCACAGTATGTCATAATTTTTGCTCCCCGAATGTTCCAGAACAAAAGGCCTCCTAATGAACGTATCGCGTCCTGAAAGCATTATTAAGCATTGTTGGAGTTCGGAAGGGTTTTCCTTTATCCTATTTTAAAGATAAATATTACTTTTGCAAGGTATTTTGGGGACATTATTATTATTTAAATAAACATTCAATTAAATTAAAAGAAAACTTAATTTGTGTTTAAGCTGTGACAGCTGTTAAGACCTAAGGTTAGCAGTATTGAAAAAATGGCCAAGTGCAACTCGTAAAGGTACGAGTGGTTCCGTATACCGAAAATAACAGCCATTTGTGAGCCGGATTCGCTTTAACTCGGCTATTAAAGTACAGTATCCTATAGGTTACAATTCCCACAGCATTTGCATGAAAATACACTTTCAATATATAATGTAACTATCTGTTTTTATCGCATGAACTTTTATTTTTATACGGATGAAAGGGAAAGTATTTTATATTAATTTTAACTATTATACGTCCATACTCGGTCTAGACTCGGTGGAGCGATGATCTTCGCAGGGTGGCTGGCAAGAGCTGGATGAGAATAGCCGAGGATCGTGCTCAGTGGCGTGCCATGGGAGAGGCCTATGTCCAGCAGTGGACGAACATAGGCTGATGATGATGATACGTCCATAGTCCCACACATACCAGAGAGGGTTTAACGTATGACGCCTTTCTCTCTTTCAATGTACGGAACACCGAAGTTTCAAATCCGTCAAAACATTTCTTCAAATCCGATCTCCATGAAACACCGCTATCTATATAAATCAGCCACAAATGCCAATCTCAAGTGGAATGTCTTAACACACAAGGAAAGTGTTATCACCCTCCCTTCTCCTTTCTTTTCGCGAATTCTATACAAAAGTTTGAGTAAGAGTAATACACGGCGTACGTTTTAAGACTAGGGTGACCATTTTTGTGTGCCGAAGGACAAGCTTAGGACAGGTCTCATCGTATTGAAGGATTAAATTATGACAGTTTAGAAAATGATTTATATACGCGGCTTTGCCAGCATCATCCCAGCCTATATACGTCCCACAGCTAGGCACAGGCTTCCTCTCAGAACAAGAGGGCTTGGGCCATAGTTCCCACGCGGGCCCAGTGCGGATTGGGAACTTCGCACGCACCATTGAATCGCTTCGCTGGTTTGTGCAGGTTTCCTCACGATGTTTTCCTTCACCGCAAAGCTCGTGGTAAATTTCAAATGTAATTCCGCACATGAATTTCGAAAAACTCAGAGCTGCCGAGCCGGGGTTCGAACCCACGACCCTCTGCTTGAGAGGCGATAGGTCAAACCACTAGGCCACCACGGCTTCATAAATAAGCATAAATTATAAGTGTTAGCAATTGAATTAAAGCTACGATTACCTACTTTATGGTCTTCATATACGTTGAATGATGAATAGTAGCGCTAAATTTCATCTAAACGTCATCATCATCATCATCCCCGAGTTGCCCGCAACTCTCACGATGTCGTAAGTCCACGAAGTGGTATTTTCATATACGTTCAGGCCTGCCAACACTTAATCTTCCGGTTCATGGTCGCCAGTCGAGGACTTTTCTCCCCCAACGGTTATCTGTTCTTCGAGCGACGTGGCCCGCCCACTGCCACTGCAACTTGCATATTTTTACAGCTATGTCGTAAACGTTTTAATCATTCCGTTCACGACATTTAATACGTTACTATTTCAAAAATGACATAGTCCTCACTAAATCATAAACCAAAGCCACCCTACCCGCATAAGAAGCCAATTGTTCCCGAGATTGGTTTAAGCCTCCGCATGTGATCTTAATTAATGAAACGAATGACTAAGCTTATTCCGTTAATTTATTCCGCGAGTTTCCATAATTTATTTACAGTCTCTGAATAAGAGCACCCTGTGTACAATGTGTGAATAATTGTGTGGATTTTGTAATTAAGCGTTTACGTCGTGCGGATCGGATTTAAATTTGGAATCGGTTTTGGAATATCGGTTGTGTTTTGTTTTATTATAACTTAGAACGGTGGACGATTAGAACTTGTGCTAGGACCGTTCGATTCACTAACACCGTCTTACTCTGTAAAGGTGCATCCACACCGCTGTTAACTTTTGTGGAGCCACATTGTGCAACAAAGCAACATGAAACACAGAGTGACTTTTGTATCATTTTATTTCATCATCATCCCAGCCTATTATACGTCCTACTGCTGGGCACAGGCGTCCCCCTAGAATGAGAGGGCTTGGGCCGTAGTTCCCACGCGGGCCCAGTGCGGATTGGGAACTTCACACACACCATTGAATTACTTCGCAGGTTTGTGCAGGTTTCCTCACGATATTACATTTACATTTGAAATTTACCACGAGCTTTAAGGTGAAGGAATAATTATAAATAAAATACTTAAAAAGTACAGTATAAAATTAAAGGAAAAATGACATGAAAGAACAATAATAATACAGGGATGTATGGAGTAAACTTAACACGTAACAATCCGTAAACTGCCGCCAAATTTAACCCGTTTTCGTTCGTTCGTTTATCTTCGCTTCAAATTCACATCTTTAAAATAAAATTCCCGGCTAAAGTTCCGTGACAGACAAAAAAATACACTTCATTGAACATTAATGTGCTATAGTTGCCGTATGAATATTTCAAATGTACCCGATGTTGGATAATGTAGAGAAATATTTGCAGGGTAGAGACGGCAGGCGAGTTCTTATACTATTAACAGTATTTTGTTTTCATTTACATAACTTTTACTCAATGAAGTTTACTTTACACTTATTTATTTATTTATTGATAAAAACGTTTACATGACATTACAGTACTTAATGACCAAGTCATCATGAAACTTAAACTAACTATGATTTAACGAATAAACACTAACAGATAACAAACACTTAATTACTTTGCTTCCCGTCAAAATCATACACCATAGCAAGTGTGCTGCGTTTGTGCAACACATATGAAGCAACAATCGTCTTGCACATGGAGTACTTTGTATCCTCAATACTTTAAAAAAACTAGTATCTCAAATAGATACTTTTTCGGAGTGAACTTTCAAAACATTAATTTTCAAGGAACAATTTTGATATTTTAAAAATAAAAAAAATAAAATAATAATAATAATAGCAATATTTGATATTTTCATATATCAAATCGAATAGTTGCAATATGTCGCACACATAAATACACACAAAACTGTTAGAAACACTGACGCATTTCGAGTTATAACTACTTTAATATCAAAGTTTAGTTATGATTGGTTATTTGGAGTCTTTTTGTATTTTTTATTTCAACTCCAAATTTGTTACTTTTACGGTCATCCCGTAAAACCATATCGAAAATACATACTGAGACATGGATGCACAGAAAAACCAGAAAAAGAGACCAGCGCTGGGAATCGAAACCAGGTCCTCAGCATTCCGTGCTGCGTGCCATACCCCAACACTACCACTGGACAGGAGTACAGACACGAATTTCTCCTATGCACCCATATCTCAGGTTGCTTATTTCTACTACGCTACTTAACCACCTTCTTCTTCTTTTTCTGGTTTTTCTGTGCATCCATGTCCCAGTTTGTATTTTCGGGAAAGTTTAGTTAGTCACCTTTCGTCCAAGTATACACCCGTTGCCAAACCAGTTTTTACCACCATTTTACCTTTTTGCCGACGGTACGCGATAGCAAGCCCTAAAGGCAAGATAAGAACCGCGCACATAACTCCAAATGTGAAGTAAGGTCAGCAAAACAATCGTGATCAAACAGCATTCATGTATTCAAAGCAAATGTGAGATTGTCTCGTATGTAAACTAAAGATTCTAAGATTTAAACTTCTGTGATTTTCACTACTCCCTAGGT
Source organism: Choristoneura fumiferana (assembly GCF_025370935.1). NCBI lineage: Eukaryota > Metazoa > Arthropoda > Insecta > Lepidoptera > Tortricidae > Choristoneura > Choristoneura fumiferana. The sequence goes on from NC_133494.1 coordinate 14,276,683, forward strand.
ACAGTCAAAGGAACTGAATCACGAAGGTACACAGGGTTTCTGCAGGCTTATTCTCGTCTAATCACCATCACCAGTAACCTTACAACCGTAACCTTTACAACCGTAAAGAGGTATGAGACTCTGATGATGAACTCCGATTGAGTTCGAAACGCGTCGGCGTAGTATGGTGCAAGTTGGGTTTATGTAATGTGTGTGTGTTCCTACAGTATGGAGACGGTGGAGCTGCATGAATATTTGTAGCCATCGTAAGGTCCCGGGTGAGCAAAATAATTGTGTTTAGTCAATTACAAAAACTTATCCTCTTTGTTTTGTTACTAACGTACAATTTAGCAGTTCATTAAAGGACAATTACCTTTACATATGCAGACGCATTCCCCCCCCCCCCCCCATTCGGTGGAAACCCATCATTTGTTCGCATTATATTTTATCCTCATACAGAATGTCTCGAGTTTATTAGATTCGCTCGGTCTGAGGAATCGTCTGCGGTTCTTTGTAGGGTTCCGTGAGACAAAGTAAACCTTTTAAGCGACACTTAATCAAAATTTTTTACACATAAATTCAACTAATGTGAATCATTAAATTGCGACCGGATGGCCAAGTGGTTAGAGAAATTGCCTACAAAGCTTGAGGTCCCCGGTTTGATTCCCCGCCGTGGCCGATATTTGTATGAATAATACGAATATTTGTTCTCTGGTCTTGGATGTTTAATATGTATTTCAGTATGTTTTATCTATATAAGTATGTTTATCCCTTGCCTAGTGTATCTATAGGTAGTACAAGCTTTGCTTAGTTTGGGACTAGGTCAATTAGTATCAAGTATCCCATGTAATTTATTTATTGATTCTGTTACGTACGTTTCTTCCCCGCTCCGCTTCTATGGATTAGTTCACTTTAAGTATCTATATATACAGTGTTCTGTGTGTCCATATAGATAAAACATATATAAGCAATATTTAAACAATTAAAAATGACGCGCGTACTAGAACCTGAGTTTAATTGAAACCAAAAAAGAATAAATTTAAACTGGGTTTAATAAAACATTCGTCTCGCTCAATTTTATTTGTAATATTAGAGTACATAAGCAGAAATTAGTTTTTTTTAATAGTATGAAAAAAAAGGTATTTTAAGAGCTTTACACTTTGTTTCACCATCTATTGATAAATTTTATACTACTGAAAGTTGATCGAATTTAACTTGCAAGATTTGATTACAGGCAGACAGAAAGACAGACAGACAGGTAAACTAAATAGTAGTGTGGATATGTCAGTGATCGGTACTAAATACTTGAAATTTGGTTTGCATACTTAAACTTAATATTTACATTGAATTATAGTAAAACAACCACTTTTTATAAAAAAAATCTTTAAAATTACGTTATTGATTGATTTAGTCGTTAATTTACTAAGGTAATCCATGATAATGAGGAAAAATGTACAAAAACATATTGCTCTTAAGAAACACAATATGCAGGTGGTAGGACCTTGTGCAAGGTCCGCCCGGATTGCTACCACCATCTTGTTCGCTAATCCTGCCGTGGAACAGCAGTGCTTGCACTGTTGTGTTTCGGCGTGGAGAGTAAGACAGCCGGTGAAATTACTGGCACTTGAGGTATAATCTTAGGCCTCTAGGTTGGCATGCATTTTGTAATACCCTGGTGTTGCAGATGTTTATGGGCAGTGGTGATCTCTTACCACCAGGAGACCCACTTGCTCGTTTGCCATCCAGTCGAAAAAAAAAAACACAAGCTATTTATGTACAAAAAGTATTGAACTCCTTTAACTGGATACTTAAATATTTTAAAAAGTTCGACTGAACACATTTTGTGTAATTGTATTTCTTATAAGGAATTCAGTACTTTTGGCCAAAGCTGTACAGATCCCTGTAAGCTAGGTTACACTTTGTGCTTCACCAATCTTTACTTGAAGTCGTTGATATGAAGGAAATCAGCTTGAACATTTGATTTTTGAACCGTTAAGTACTGTCTCGTATTTTTATTAAATTAGCATTACTGAGTAGAGACGTGTAGTTTAGCTATACGAAGGCGCAATACTGTTTCAATTAATTTAGTTTTAGTTTTCAGTGAGTAGTTAAGTTTATATCTAAGCTATAGCTTTGACGAAAGTTTTGCACTCGTTAGAAATATCTTAACACGAAACATAATCTTAAGCCCGGCTTAGATCTGCAAGGAAAACCGTACAAGTTGTATTACATTGCGGCGCTTGATTGACCACTTCAGACTCGTTCTCGTAAAACGAAAAAAAAAGATCCTAGGATCGTCTGTGTTACCTTAAATTTAACGCAAGGCAATAGCTAGTTATGTATAAATTTCTACTGCCTATATTACGGTACCGGTGCCGTATTAGCACGCTGAAGTGGCAATGGGCCGGCCATATACCCGAAGCCGATAACCGCTGGGGTAGACGAGTTCTTGAGTGAGAGACCAGATTGGCAAAACGTCGCGTAGGACGTCCTCAGACTCAGTGGAGCGATGATCTTCGCAGGGCGGCTGGCAAGAGCTGGATGAGAGTGGCCGAGGATCGTGCTCAGTGGCGAGCCATGGGAGAGGCCTTTGTCCAGCAGTGAACGAACATAAGCTGATGATGATGATGAAGATATTACGGTAGGACATCACCGATCGTTCGCAGGTGTTTGTTAACAAATGCTTGAGGCGCGTTCTTGGATGACTGCCTGGAAACCAGTAAGCCGAGAAATTCTAACAAGGATGGCTATGGATTGGACACACGCTTCGAGTGTCGAATAACCACCTGCCCAACAGGGTCTCCGTTCGCAATCTACTGGCAGAAGGCGGCCAGGGTGTCCTTGGACCACGTGGAGGCGATCAGTTGAGAAGGAGGCTGGCTCAATTGGTCTCGGCTGGGAAGAGCTGGAAGGACCCGCACAGACAGAGTCAAACGGTAAACTCTTCTACGTCGTAGAACGAGCCTTATGTCCCTAGTGTTAACACATCATAAGCATATTATAGTTACTGAGATACAGCTCTATGACGGACAGACGGACGACCAGTGTAGGGACATAAACAGGGCTTCGTCAGTCACCCTTCGAGTACGAAACCCTAAAAATTAAAGTTGTTACACCACGCCACCGATTTCAACACAACCTAAACTTTCAAAATCCTCAAAACACATCAAGCTACATGTCGCCCTCACGTTTTCTATTACACACAAACAACTTTAACTCTAAGAACAACATGACCTGTATTACGATGGAGCAAGGCGTAAAATGTAATGGCTGGGGTGCAATTAAATTATTAAGATGTGTAGGCTAACCTCATTCGTACAAAATTACAGTCGACATCTGCGGTTGAGGACTTATTCTGGAGTTCTTGTGAAGTTTTAAAGGGTTTTTTGATGCTTGATTCAACATCTTGTCTTTTACTGCACGTGAAATCGAGCGAAGTATTTTTTGTACCATTCATAGTAATGAAAAATTATACGTATTAGTGAAATAAACAGATAACAAATGTGTTTAATGGACTTGGGGTTAGGTCGACTGTTTCGGGCTAATTCGTAGACCTTCCTCTAGAAGTACTTGCCACGTCGACTGTAGAGGAAGGACTGTGTCCATGAAGCGTGGAAGCCCTTCCTCTTAGTCCGTCAGTTAGGTAATTAAAAAATGTTGTGTAGGGTCGTGTGTCCAAAAATGCCAGATCGCGTACTATATCGCGTAAGGACACCCTTGAGAACTCCCCACTGTACCCCAGTTTGCATTGGCGTCACGTAGAGGAACACGTGTCTACGGAGTTTTTTCAGTATTATTGGCACAAAAGTACGGATTTTAAGCATTTTTTGTAGATTTTTCATTAAATTATGGTTGTAAATTCAATATATTTGATACTTTTTTAATTTTAAACGTATTTCGTAGATTATCGTGGACTAAATCGCGTGTTAACGTGGCACAATTTAGTAGGCTAAAATTCGAGGTTGATATAAAATACCCTAGGTAATCAACAATGAAACATTTACGCATGGGACACACCTAATAAGACTGATTAAAGTTAAAGTAATTAAAACTTGTTGATTATATTCGTGCATTTTTTTATTAACCTATTACATAAATATACGTCCAAAATTATGAAATGGACTGTATTAGTTTTCATGTTTCATTGTTAAATATGCAGTGTTTGATTCTGTACACCACTGTGGACACAGTGAAAAATTTGATGAGATTTTGAATTTTATGTGTTTCATTGGTGGACACTTGACCCTACACGTATTTCTTCTTTTGTTTGACAAACAAAAAATGACGAGGATACAGTGTTTAGAAGTTTCGAGTGAAGTCACTATATGGTACGGTTTTTCCCTAATAGTGACGTCACAAGCCCCCACTCCGGAAGTTTGATGATCTATACCTTTGTCGATTTTTAATAATTTGATAAACACAAAAAATACGTGTCCCATAATTTTCCATAATCTAACTGTCGGACTAAATAGACTGATATATTGTTAACCCAGTCGACATCCGTATTAAAAATATAAACAAGAAGGTTTAACATTTAGTTTGAGATCGTATTTACTGACAATTAATTTTTGTATCCGTTATTGAGGCCGAGCCGCTACTCTGCAGCGGGACAGAATAGGCGAATAATAATAATTATTTATTTGGGCTCCACAGAAAACCAGCATTACTTACTGCACATAATGTGCGGCAACACATGCTGAGTGGAGACCCTTTTTGGTATCCTGCCGTGCACCAAGTAACATAGTTTTAGTGCTAGTTTTAGTCATAATTTTAGGAGGTACTTTTGGAGCCAAAATAAACCTTTCTTTCTCTTCTTTCTTTCATTTATAAAAATTAATACTATACATTAGTAATCAGACATTTGTTTCGTTGCTAAAAACAAACCTTTAAGAGCACAATCAGAATACGCCGGTCGCATCTTTCAGCTCAACACAAGGAAAAAATTAATAAGCACACAGAATATTAACACCGTTGAACAAATGAGACGGCGGTCGTGTGAGATTGCACGTCTGTCTGTCTGTCGCAAATTAGCTTCGCAACTTGCTGGAGCTTGGAACTGGTGGAGTGGAAATATTGGTCAAACTATTATATGCTAGATTCTTAATAAAGTAATAATAAGTCCGTCTTTAATAGTAGGTACCTATATATTAAGATATATATACACAAAAAATAGCTTATTTTACTGGTTGAGTAACTGTTGCTTCTAATTTGATTGCTTTTATTGATTCTGGTCGAATTATAAGATTTTTAGTGATTTTATGAATACAGTAATGACTTATATCATTAAACACATACCTAAGTAAATTAAATAAGGTGCATATTGATTTTTTTAGAGTTGTATTCGTCTTTGTCTGGACAGGGAATACAAAATTAGTTTTAATTAATGAAGTGATAATTATTAACAAGTATTTAATTATAAACTAATTTCACGAGTGATTGATCTTAAGTAACTGACTTATGATAGTGTTTATTAACGTATAATACGTTAAGTTGAATCATTGGAACTCAAAACATTAGTACTACAACTCTGGCACAAAATTGCCTTGTTGTTTGTATATACACACTGAAA